>NC_057813.1:292472077-292611093 GCF_018294505.1 Triticum aestivum
GCCGCGTCCGGCCGTGCCAGTTGTCGCGCGTGCTCGCCCAGCCGCGACCCAGTGCGCGCCCGCTCACAACACCGCACCATGCCGCCCCGCTCCGGCCACTGTCGCCGGCGCCGGGCCATGCGCCGACCCCCTTCACTCGCTAGCCGCAGCGCCCTGTCGGGCGGGCTGGCGCCCATCGCCCGGTTCCACTCGACGCCCGAAAACCGCCACCCGCGACCCGTTAAGGCCCATGTGCCACTGACCTAGGGGCCCACGCCCCAGAACGCAAATAAAAATAAAATTAAACATAATTAATTAATTAATTAAAGAGGTAATTAACTTAATTAATTTTGATTAATTAAATTAAACAACTAATTAAACTAATTACACATTAGTTACCTAGTTAACCTAATCAGTTAATTAGTTAATTAAGTAATCAGTGACAGTGGGGCCCACCCCTAATTAATCCGGATTAGGTTAGTTAATATGTGTAATTAAAATTGTGTCACTGACCAGTGGGACCCACTAGTCAGGTTGACCAGTCAACCTTGTTGACTGCTGACATCAGCATGACCTCATGCTGATGTCATTAATTCAATTTCGAATTAATTAAATAATTAATTAAATTCCAGAATTTAGCAAATTCTTTTAAAAATCATATCTTTTAATCCGTAACCCGGATGGAAAAACTTTGTACTTGAAAGTTGCTCAGAATGACGAGACAAATCCGGATACGCAACCCGTTCGTCCGCCACACATCCCTAGCATTGCGAACACGCAACTTTCTCCCTCCGGTTCACCTGTCCGAAAACGCGAAACACCGGGGATACTTTCCCGGATGTTTCCCCCTTTCGTCGGTATCACCTACTACCGCGTTGGGCACACCGAACACCGCGTATTGTCTTGTTACGCTTTGTGATGCTTTGATTGCTCTAATTATTTATTGTGTTCCCTCTCCGTTACTTCTTTCCGATAGACCCCGAGACTATCGGCGACCCCCAGTTCGACTACGGTGTTGACGACTCGTCCTTCTTGCCAGAGCAACCAGGCAAGCCCCCCCTTTGATCACCAGATATCGCCTATTCTTCTCTATACTGCTTGCATTAGAGTAGTGTAGCATGTTACTGTTCGGTTACTCCTATTCTGTTGCATAGCCTGTCATTGTTGCTATAGTCATTGATACCTTACCCGCAATCCTAAATGCCTAGAATAGGATGCTAGTTTATCATCATTGGCCCTACATTCTTGTCAGTCTGCCTTGCTATACTATCGGGCCGTGATCACTCGGGAGGTGATCACGGGTATATACTATACATACATATCCTATACAGATGGTGACTAAAGTCGGGTCAGCTCGTTGAGTACCCGCAAGTGGTTCCGATGTGGGGGCTGGAAGGACAGGTGACTCCATCCCGGTAGAGGTGGGCCTGGGTTCTCGACGGCCCCCGACTGTTACTTTGTGGCGGAGCGACAGGGCAGGTTGAGACCACCTAGGAGACAGGTGGGCCTGGCCCTGGTCAGCGTTCACGGATACTTAACACGCTTAATGAGATCTTGGTATTTGATCTGAGTCTGGCTACTGGCCTATACGCACTAACCAACTACGCGGGAACAGTTATGGGCACTCGGCGTCGTGGTATCAGCCGAAGCCTTCTTGACGTCAGCGACGGAGCGGCGCGTGCCAGATTGGACTGGAATGCCTACTCTTGTATAAGGGAGGCTAGGTCTGCTTCCGGCCGCCCTCGCAACGTGCAGGTGTGCAATGGGCGATGGGCCCAGACCCCTGCGCGCATAGGATTTAGACCAGCGTGTTGACCTCTCTGTTGTGCCTAGGTGGGGCTGCGACGTGTTGATCTTCTGAGGCCAGGCATGACCCAGGAAAGTGTGTCCGGCCAAATGGGATCGAGCGTGTTGGGTTATGTGGTGCACCCCTGCAGGGAAGTTAATCTATTCGAATAGCCGTGATCTTTGGTAACAGGACGACTTGGAGTTGTACCTTGACCTTATGACAACTAGAACCAGATACTTAATAAAACACACCCTTCCAAGTGCTAGATACAACCCGGTGATCGCTCTCTAACAGGGCGACGAGGTGAGGATCGCCAGGTAGGATTATGCTATGCGATGATACTTGGAGGACTTCAGTCTACTCTCTTCTACATGCTGCAAGACGGAGGCTGCTAGAAGCGTAGTCTTCGACATGATTAGTTATCCCCCTCTTATTCTGGCATTCTGCAGTTCAGTCCACTGATATGGCCCTTTACACATATACCCATGCATATGTAGTGTAGCTCCTTGCTTGCGAGTACTTTGGATGAGTACTCACGGTTGCTTTTCTCCCCCTTTTCGCCCTTTCCCTTCTACCTGGTTGCCACAACCAGTCGATGGAGCCCAGGAGCCAGACGCCACCTTCGACGACAACCCCTACTATGCTGGAGGTGCCTACTACTACGTGCAGCCCGCTGACGACGACCAGGAGTAGTTTAGGAGGATCCCAGGTAGGAGGCCTGCGCCTCTTTCGATTGTATCCCAGTTTGTGCTAGCCATCTTATGGCAAACTTGGTTACCTTATGTCTGTACTCAGATATTGTTGCTTCCACTGACTCGTCTATGATCGAGCACTTGTATTCGAGCCCTCGAGGACCCTGGCTTGTATTATGATGCTTGTATGACTTATTTATGTTTTAGAGTTGTGTTGTGATATCTTCCCGTGAGTCCCTGATCTTGATCATACACATTTGCCTGCATGATTAGTGTATGATGGAATCGGGGGCATCACAATAGCGTAAGTATTTCCCTCAGTTTTTGAGAACCAAGGTATCAATCCAGTGGGAGGCTACACTCAAATCCCTCGTACCTGCACAAACAAATAAGAACCTTGCAACCAACGCGATAAAGGGGTTGTCAATCCCTTCACGGCCACTTGCAAAAGTGAGATCTGATAGATATAATAAGATAAATATTTTTGGTATTTTTATGATATATATTGGAAAGTAAAGATTGCAAAATAAAATAGATCGGAAACTTATATGATGGAAAATAGACTCGGGGGCCATAGGTTTCACTAGTGGCTTCTCTCAAGATAGCATAACTATTACGGCGGGTGAAAAAATTACTGTCGAGCAATTGATAGAAAAGTGCATAGTTATGAGAATATCTAGGTATGATCATGTATATAGGCATCACATCCGCGACAAGTAGATCGAAACGATTCTGCATCTACTACTATTACTCCACACATCGACTGCTATCCAGCATGCATCTAGAGTATTAAGTTCATAAGAACGGAGTAACGCATTAGGCAAGATGACATGATGTAGAGGGATAAACTCAAGCAATATGATATAAACCCCATCTTTCGATCCTCGATGGGAACAATACAATACGTGCCTTGCTGCCCCTGCTGTCACTGGGAAAGGACACCGCAAGATTGAACCCAAAGATAAGCACTTCTCCCATTGCAAGAAAGATCTATCTAGTAGGCCAAACCAAACTGATAATTCGAAGAGACTTGCAAAGATAACAAATCATACATAAAACAATTCAGAGGAGATTCAAACATTGTTCATAGATAATCTTAATCTTAAACACACAATTCATCGGATCTCGACAAACACACCGCAAAAATAATTTCCTAGAATAGATCTCCAAGAAGATCGAGGAGAACTTTGTATTGAGATCCAAAGAGAGAGAAGAAGCCATCTAGCTAATAACTATGGCCCCAAAGGTGTGTGGTAAACTACTGACACTTCATCTTAGAGGCCATGGTGTTGATGTAGAAGCCCTCCATGAACGATTCCCCCTCCGGCGGTGCGCCGGAAAAGGCCCCAAGATGGGACCTCATGGGTATAGAAGGTTGCGACGGTGGAAATAGGGTTTTGTGGTGCTCTCGGATGTTTTTCAGGGTATATGAGTATATATAGGCGAAAGAAGTCGGTCAGGGGAGCCACGAGGGGCCCACGAGGGTGGGGGCGCGCCTACCCCCATGGGCACGCCTCCCTGCCTCGTGGCCACATCGTTGCTTCCTTGATGTCCACTCCAAGTCTCCTGGATTGCGTTTGTTCCAAAAACGACTCTCCCGAAGGTTTCATTCCGTTTGGATTCCGTTTGATATTCCTTTTCTGCGGAACACTGAATTAGGAAAAAAACAACAATTTGGACTGGGCCTCCGGTTAATAGGTTAGTCCAAAAAATAGTATAAAAGTATATAATAAAGCCCATTAAACATCCAAAACAGATAATATAATAGCATGGAACAAATAAAAATTATAGATACGTTGGAGACGTATCAACGTGCCACCGGACGTCCGACACTCTTCTGCGCCCGGACGACCGACGTCCACCGATCGTTTGACGCACCCTTGATCAGCAACAGACCAAGCCTATAGCGGCCGGACGACCAACGAGACACCGGACGTATGACGAGTCCTAGCGCCCGGATGACCGACGCCGACCGGACGACCGACGCCACTTGTCCGGAGCCAAAACGTGGGAAGTCCGACGCCCTCCGGACGTCCGGGCCCCCGCGAGCGACCAGACGTCTGACCCCAACCGGACGTCCGACACTGCTTGTGCACAGTCGGGCCTTTGGCCTTGTATCCCTCTCCCACGTACCCCTTCGTGGCTTAGACTATAAATACCTCCCCCTCATCCTTTCTAGGGTTAGCAAAGTGATAGCTCATTTCTATGTGAGCTTTTCTCCTACCTCTACTCTTGAGAGAGAGAGAGAGACTACCACTCCCATGGAGGTCAGGACCTCCATGTGAGAAGATCCTGTGGGATATCATCAAGACCCCCTTGCGGGAAGATCCGTCTAGGATACCATCAAGACCTCCTCTTGGAGATGAACTTTACCTTGTATCTTTCTCTTTGTTGTTCATGTACCTTGTGGATCTTGTGTGTTTGATTGTCTAGTGGATGTGTGATTGGACTTGTTCTTGAGTGTTTCCCTTTGTGATTTCTCCCTGTTCTTCCCCGTGTTCATCGTGTTCTACGAGGGAACCCACACCAATCGTGAAAGATCGGCCTACACCGAGTTAGCCCCGTATCACTCTTTGTCATAGATGGGATAATTGAGTTGCGCTCCGGAAAGTTTTTCACTAAAGTAAGCAATTGGGCGCTTCTCTTGCATTAACACACCTCCTATACCGGTGCCACTAGCATCGCAATGAATTTCAAAAGTTTTGTCAAAATTGGGCAAATCAAGCAAAGGAGCATGTGTAAGCAAATTATTAAGCTCAACAAATGTGGTATCTTGGGATGGTCCATAAACAAATGGTGCATTCTTCTTACTCAAGGCATTTAAAGGGTTGCAACTATGCTAAAATCCTAAACGAATATATGATAGAAACCATCTAGGCGAAGGAAACTCTGCACTTGTTGCAAGTTGGTTGGTTGTGGCCAAGTGTTAATAGCATTTATCTTAGATTCATCGACATGAACACCCTTAGAAGACACAACTGATGTAGGGTAGAACCCTAGATGCCCGATCTTTCACGATTGGAGCTGATCTCGCGAAGAACAAGAACAACACGAGGGGAAACATGAGGGGAAAACGAGAGGAAACACTCAAATCAACAAGAAACAATCACACATGTGCTAGATCGATGAACATAAAGAGTGGTACAAGATCCAAACGCAACAAAGGACGATACAAGTAGCGGTAGTTCTTCTCGGTGAGGAGGTCTTGAGGGGGTCTTCCCGTGATGGTATCTTGAATCCACTTGGGGGATCTAATCCATAGAGGTCATGAACTACGATGGAGAAGGTATCAAGTGGATGAGCAAAGCTCTATCTCTCAAATGAGCTAATCCTTTGCTAATCCTAACTAGGAGGAGGAGGGGGTCTATATATAGTGCTAGCCCACGAAGGGGTAAGTGAGAGGTGAGATACATGGGCCCTTGGCCCATTCTCTCGCACAGTCATGAGCCGGATGTCTGGGTTGGGGGTCGGATGTCCGGCGGCTCATGATGAGCCGGATGTCCAGGCTGGAGTTGCCTGATTCCTATGCACTGTGGATAGGCGGGGCCGGATGTCCGGGCAGAACGGCCAGATGACCGGGGATTCGGGAAGATCCGGATGTTCATGGCATGGAGCCGGATGTCTGGGCTGTTGGGGTCGCTTCCGAAGCTCTCTGGATAGGAAGGGGTCGCGTTTCCACGGATCGAGCCGGATGTCCAGGCTGGGGCCGGATGTCCAGCCGCTGTAGCAGGTGGCTTTTCTTCCATCTCCTTCCTTTGCTCCCATGCACACTTGGCTTTGGTCCTTGGGCTCTCCATGGTCTCCTCGGGTGTACCTGAGTATGCACAAGGTCCGCGCTTGAGGTAGCATCCATGTCTTACATGCGGAAAGTGAGGATTTAGCAAGGAGCGAGTTCACCTTAGGTCCAATGGCGTATGCTTGAGGTCTTATCGTATGGACACTTGGGGCTTGGGGAGTAGTCGTAATGTACATGGGGTTGATCATAGGATGCTCCGCGTCATCTCCCCAACTCTTAGGAAAGATCCGACCTCGGATCTAAATCCTCATCACCATGGAAACGGTTGTCGTGGACGGACTTGTAACTGGACGGAGTCGAAGACATGGTGCAATACAAGTAGTCTAAGGTGTCTCCGGAGTGGTATTCATGCAAAAGGAGCAAACACAAGCGACACCCTGAAATACAATGGTTAGCGCACACAAAGTGTCCATCATGTAAGAATGAGTCCATGCAACAAGATTGTTCGTGACAAAGCGCATGAAGCTTATCAAGATTGTATAGACTGATATGCAAAGCATTCATGGGGTCATGGTGCACAAAGCTACAAATGCTACTATTGTGCAAAATGACATCATAATGGGATGGTGTATCAAAAGTATTGATAGAGGCAAAGGTGTCCCGTCTTTCGATGAGATGGTGATTATCGTTTTGGAGGAGTAGACTTTGACGATCCGACTACATACGTGCGAGGACGTCGCGCCTTAGCAATCGCTAAACCAACTCCAAGAGGTTATTGACCATGCCGGAGCACGATCAACCTGACCACGAGGTTCTATTTCCTGCGAGCAAACAAAGAACAAGCAAGAAACTGAGATTGCAATATGGATATTGCGAATATAAGATGAAAGCTTTATTGATCAAGATGGGGTTCTGTGACGTCTTGGTCTGGTCGTTGAACACAAACGAAGTACGTGAAGTTGCAGCTATGGTGAACTTATAATCTAAACAAAACCCAAAGTCTAAACAGTGCCCTAAGGGTTGTATATATGGAGGAACATGGGGGAAATTCGTGGCCATTGGGGAGGGGTCCGAAACCAACCCTATCTCTTGTTTCCCCACACATACGGACTCTAAAAATAGCCTATACTTATGTATTTCGAAATTACATGGGCCTAGCCCAATAATAAGGTGACGCAGCACCTAGAATAGCCTCTGGATGAAATTTATGAAGTGGCATCTCATATATTTCATCCAAGGCTTCATGCACTCAATATGGTGGCTTCAAAGTCTTGAAATCATCACTTGTAACTCCATTCTCGTTTCCCTTTGAAAGTGCTAATTATCGACTAGAGGGGGGGTAAATAGGCAATTTTTATGAAAGTCTTCAAAACATGGAAGTTTCGAAGACAAACAATAGAAACAACCTAATTGATATGCAGCGGAAGATAAACTACAACAAGCAAGCCATAATCAAGTATGCAATAGCATTAACGTTCGAAGATTAATAGCAGCTAGGTAGTAGGATCAGGATGGAAGATAGTATGAAGCCAATCAACAATATTAGTCAAGCAATGAAGTCAATCAGATAAGACGATAAGCAATGACTTCACGAAGACAAACTCAAAGTAAAGGAGGGAAGAGATAGAACCAGTTGCTTGTTGAAGACACAGGATTTGTTGGACCAGTTCCAGTTGCTGTGACAACTGTACGTCTGGTTAGGGATGCTGAGATTCAACTCAGAAGACCGTGTCTTCACCTTATTCCCCTTGAGCTAAGGACACTTAGTCCTCGCCCAATCACTCTGGTAAGTCTTCAAGGTAGACTTCCAAACCTTCACAGACTTCATTCACCCGGCAATCCACAATGACTCTTGGATGCTTAGAACGCGACGCCTAACCGGCTAGAGGATACACAGTCCTCAAGTGTAATAAGTCTTCAGGTCACACAGACAGAAAGACTTCAGTGATGCCTAACACTCTTTGGCTCTGGGTGTTTGGGCTTTGTCCTCACAAGGATTTCTCTCTCTCAAATGCTTCGAGGTGGGTTGCTCTCAAACGACAAAAGCCGTATATTAACTCTGAGCAGCCACCAATTTATGGTGTAGGGGGTGGGCTATTTATAGCCACTAGGCAACCCGACCTGATTTGTCCGAAATGACCCTGGGTCACTAAGGAACTGACACGTGTTCCAACGGTCAGATTTCAAACACACACGGCAACTTTACTTGGGCTACAAGCAAAGCTGACTCATCCAACTCTGGATAAGATTTGCTCTCATTGTCTTCGCTCGAAGACATAGGATTTGGGTTGAGCATCACTTCAGTCACTCTGACTTAGTTCACTTGGACCCCACTTAACAGTACGGTGGTTCCTATGACTCAACAAAGAAGAAAAGGAAACAAAGAAACCACACAGTCTTCGTGCTCCATAGTCTTCACGCAATGTCTTCTCATGTCATAGTCTTCAATATGAATATATTCTCATACCACCATTGTTGTCAATGTCTTCATACATTTTTAGGGGTCATCTCCGGTAGGTAAACTGAATCAATGAGGGACACTACCTGCGTTATCCTGCAATTCTCACAAACGCATTAGTCCCTCAACCAACTTTGTCGTCAATACTCCAAAACCAACTAGGGGTGGCACTAGATGCACTTACAATCTCCCCCTTTTTGGTGATTGATGACAAACTGGTTGAAGTTTTCAACGGGGATAAAGTATGTGAAATTGTAAAGGATAGGAATTTGTCTTCATAAGTAGCAAGGGCTCCCCCTGAAGATGTGCATATAAATAATTTTGCTTTTGGAATGCAAATGCACATGGCAGGTTGTACTTGTGGAGATCCACTTCAACTTATGAAGATAATTCATCATGCATGAAATGATATAGCATATAGGATGACATGCATAATGAAAAATGGAAGTCTGCATGATGATTTAAGTGCGGAAGTTATCATCGCACGTGGAAATGCAAATAAGTAGCAGACGACCATCAAGTTTAAGTGTTACAACTCAGAGAACCAAATGTTTCAAAACGCAAGGGTTGTAAGCACGAGGCAAAATATAAGCAACCGCCCATCTGAACCCGCTTGAAGACTATCAACTCATACGCTTCTCCCCCTTTTATCAGTAATGACCAAAAATGTTTGAAGACATAGAGCATCTACTCGTCTTCTTGATGAGTAGGTGAAGCAGTAGGGTTGTCGTCGTTGGGTGGCGGTGCAGATGAACTTGGTGCAGTGTCGATGCGCGCAGTAGTAGTAGGAGGTGGTGAAGTAGCATCATATTCATCATTGATCACTCTGGCATTTACCGTTGCCGCGGAGGAAGAATATTCAGAGTCTTCAAGAGATGGAGTTCTTCGTAAGATAGCATTCCATGGAGGAGTGGAGTCAAACTACAATCTTTCATTGAAGCCATCGTCTTGAAGATCTGCTTAAGCACTAAGCAGGGTCAAACTCTTCCATGATCGTCGGCAAGTTTCATGAGCAACAAAGGCATTCTTGGTGGCAAGGTTGCGAATGCGATTGACATCCACCAAGAGGCTTTGCATCTGTCTCTTGAGCCAAAAGTGATGTTTATCCTGTTTCTGATGAAGGGCCACAAGAAGTTCTCGATCATTGAGAACACGAGAATGCTTCCGAGGCCTTTGGGCAATGGTGCTTTCAGTGGCTTCAGTAGGTGCTCGATGAGGCAGACGAGTATTTCCAGCCAATGGATAGATTCGTGTAGCTGCTTGAACACCTTCAATGGGTTGAGTGAAGCTTTGGTGCTCGGCATTCTGAAGACAAAGAGGCTTCTTGGCAGGGTCAGGATATATAGCTTCAACTGACATATCAACCTCGGGTAGAAAAATCACATGATTGCGAGCAGAAGGTTGATAGTTGACAGTAGAGTGTCGCTTTATGAGGCACATGACCCATGGAGCATAAAACTTCAGACCAAAGAGATCAGAGCCGGAGGCAGCAAGTTGTTTGATGAAGAAATCTTATGCATTGAAGCTGATGCCATTGAAAATGTAGAAGACCAAAGTCTTTATAGCTCCTTCAAGCTTTGCCGCTGATGAATGTCCTTTGATAGGCCATAGAGTCCGCCTGATGATGTGATATATGGTGTGTGGCAGATACTCAAGGTCTTCAACAAAGAACTCTTTTGGATATTCAGCATCACGGGGCAAAGGCTTCATCATGCTCAGCATCTGACTCATATTGGGTTCAGGCCTATGAAAGATGCTTTCCAGGGCATTGCGATGATGTTGACAGCCAGGTTCATAGAGTTCTCCGGGAGTGGACAGGCCTGTAAGCTCGATGATATCCATAGCTTTGGCTTCATGATGAACGTTTCCGGTCATCCACTCGAGAACCCAAGTCTTTGTATCTCTATTGTAGCCGCGAATGTGCAGTGTGGCATAAAATTGAAGCAATAGTTCTTCATTCCAGTGTTCTTTATCTGTGACAAAACTGAGCAGCCCAGCATCACGAAAGCAATCAAGTGCTTCTTCTAAGCAGGGGAGTTCAGTAATGGCTTCAGTGTCGAGGCGCATATGAGGGAAGATGCGCCCTTGATCATGCAGAACACAGGAGTAATAGCTTCGCTGCGGATGGCTCCAGAACCGATCTGATGATATTCTTGGCTTCGTGTAGGGGTTCTTTGAGCTGTCAAAGAATGTGTTGTGGCTCTTGAATCCATTTGCATTGAAAGACCCGACAATGGTGGCAGTACCAGGAAACCTTGGCAGTCTTGGCTTGGGCTTCTGGACCTGAGGCCTTGCTCAATGTGATAGTCAAATTGAGGACCAGAGACATTAGGCGGAGGGACCAGAACGGGCCATCTTACTGTGATGAGCTCGCCATGGTTATATGCTTGCTCAATTGTATAGGGCCTTGGGGGCGGAACAGGAGCAGTGGCAGCAACTGAGGCTTCAGGCTGCACAACAGGTGCTTCAGAAGCAGTAGCCTCACTAGCTTCAGGTGCTGTGGCCGCATTAGCTTTAGGCACACTGGTTGTTGCAAGCTCCACATTAGCTTCAGCCATGACAATGTCATCGGCTTCACTTGCATTGGTTGTGGCAGCTTCAGGATTTTCAACCTCCACTTGAGGAGCTGGAGGGTCAGGCATTGACAGGTTCACTTCATGAACTATTTCTTCAGGAATGGGGGGAGTAGAGACACGTTCTTCTTGACGTTCTTCATCGGCTGATGCAGCCGGATTGTCTTCAGCAGCAGGTGCTTCAGACGCACGGACATTCACAGTAGGAGTGGCTTCTGAAAACACTTGACGTGCAACAGGTTGATGATGCACTTCTCCTTCTGGAACGCTCGGAAGAGGAGCTTGAGGCCTTGGTCCTTTGCGAAGCCTTTGAAGTACTGGTGATGCTTTTGGAGATGGAGTGGGCAGGCCCTCATCCTCTTCAGCTTGTACGGATGTTGTGACTTGTTGTTGTTGGGGAGTGTTGGGGGAGTCTTGTTCTTGCGGGCGATCAGCCCATGAATCATCCTGTGCAATTGGAGTCAGAGGACGACCAATGCTGATGAGTTCGTTGTTCATACGAACAGGCGATGATACCACATTGTATTCGATCTGAGGAAGAACTTCATCATCTTCAACATTGTCATGATGACCAATGTCTTCAGTAGTGGTGGGTTCAGCTGCTGGAATATCTTCAGCTTCAGGAGCCTCTATGGAAGCAGGCTCATGAACAGTCATGTGAAGTTCTTGGGATGCAGATGCAGGATGAATCACTGAGATGGGTTCAACCAAAAGGGGCTCTGTGGGAGCAGCCAGATTCTTCTTGGTCTTGCGCTTCTTCTTGGAGGGAGCGGCATCAAAGGCTTCGGTATTCTTCCTCTTTCTAGCTTCTGCCTCTGCAGCCCTCGTCTTCTTCTGTTCTGAAGCGGTTGTGGTGACCTTTGGCTTCGAGCCAGTCATGCTACTTGGGAAGATAATGCGTGGAGCTTCTTGGCTTGAAGGCGCAGGCTGATCAGCAGGAAGCTTCTTCTTTTTCTTTGCTGCCATCCTGGGGTCAATGCCAGGACGGCCAAGTGACTTGCGCTTCTCAGCCTCATTGTAGGCAAGCACACACTTATCAGCCAAACTCTTCATGCAGTCACGAGAGCCTTGATCTTCTTGGCGCTTCTTTAGAAAAGCTTCTTTAAGCTCATGCAGCATGACCTTAAAGTTCCTGACGTCTTGAACACTCAGCTTGGCCACATGCTTCTTGAATTGAGCCTTCTCATAATCAATCTTGTTCTTGAGCTCAACGATTCGCTGAGCGAGAGCCAGCTCAGAAGCAATGGCGCCATTGAAAGAGACGCTGAGGCCAATTGGAAGTTGTAAATCTTCAAAGCTGATGTTTGGGGTGTCGAACCACTCATCAATGAAATTGTGGATGATGGCCACATCAAAGAGAGGAAAATTGCTGAAGATTTCTGCTTCTTCCTTGCTCTTTATCAGCTGCTCAAGAGCATCATCCGCAAGATCTTCATCACTTGATAGATCAATGGGTTCTTCACGCAGAATAGCAGCAGGAGTCAGAGCTTGATCAGTATGCCTGACAAGTTGCCTTTTCTTCTCCGTCTTCTTGGAGATACGAGATTGATCTTCAGACTGCACACTGGCTTCAGGAGGTGCAGTGGCCAATGGATTCACACGAGAAGCTTTTGGAGGTGCGGCTGATGATGTAACCTTAACCTTCTTTGGCTTCTTCGGCCTTGGAGTAGGAGCAGGGGCTTCATCAGAATCAACATCATTGTTGGGATGATCCACTCTAGCACCATGAACCAAGACGTAGGAGATGAGACCATCAAGGTTTGCAAAGGGGCCAATTCTATTCTGTTCAGCTTCACGTGTCCCATCCTCACGGGGAGCAGAGGGACCAGGAGTGAAGTCTAATCCCCATGACTTCTTGTTTTCCTTTGCTGAAGATGTAGCAAACTGGAAGTTGCGCTTAAAGAGATTGTCGTCGCGACACCAGAGCAATGATGATGGGTCGGCTTCTTCAGGCTGTGGCCCACGGACCATGCAAGGATAGAATTCTTGCGCAATGGCTTCAGCTTTGTTCTTGGGGGGAAGGCCTCGATAGAGAATATCACCCCAAGGGCTCTTGATAGCATTTTTCTCTGTGTACTCCTAGGTGACGAACTTGTACTTGTACCACTGTTCAGCCCAATAGCGTCGAATCCATTGGATTCGAGTCTTGCGCTGATTGTAATCTTCTTCAGGATCTGTTTTATACATTTCTGCCAGATCCTCAGGCAGATCCTTCGAAGTTCCCCCACGACGCTGTCTGCCACCCTTCCTTGCTGATTTTTCTGCAGCCATGAACTTCAAGCTGAATGGCTTCAATACGTTCAGAGGCTTCAGAGATTTACGCTTGATGGTCAAGCAGGAACTGGCTTCAGGAGAATTGATATGATGTTATAAGTATTCTGCAAACGAATGCAGACTATGAGAACCAAGGGATTCTCCCAAGGACATGTACCTGTGACAGCATTAGAGATGCGAGGGAAGGGGAAGAGGTCATATGCATTCTCAGAAGATTTTGAAGATAAATCAGTTTGAAGACATTGACCTCATGATGCAAAGACATTCACTTATATGTGGTGAGTTGGTTCCAGATTTGTACCAATCCACGAATAAGTACAAGTGAGGAATCAAACTAGATAGGAAATCTAAGTGAATAGACTAGGCATTATGAGATGCAGATAGAATAGATCTAACATTGAGTAGGCAGAAACCACTTTCGGTAAGTAGGATGAATCTATGAAGATCAAAAAGGTGGTAAAAATAGAGTCATAATTACCGCACGACGAACTGCTATATGGGAAGAATGAGAGACCGAGCAGTTCAGCCTACCATGCCCTAACTTGGCGACGGAGGACACTTACGGCGATGGCGGAGAGGACGATGTCCATGGCCGGCGTGAGGACGGCGTCGGAGAAGTCGCGGCAGCTAAGCGCTTCGTCGCCGGCGTCGTCGCGAGCTAGCAGTGGCGCTAGGGTTTTAACGGAGGTGGAGAGGTGGAAGAAGGATTTGTTTACCGCAGGGGACAAGTATTTATAAGTAGGTGAGAGACACAGCGCAATTACGCTGGTGCCCCTGGCGGTTCACATCTGAGGGGTACGTGGCAAGCATACAACATACTTAGAATTGTCCCATGTTCCTACGCCCGCCAAGTATGTCGGATGTTCGTTCCGGCTTCTCCGGATGTCGACAATTTAGATGATTCATTTAAATAGGACTTGATGTTTTGTCTCTGTGTCTTCTGCTGACAAGGATGCAGAGAAGACATTCGACAGTTTCAATAGAATGCATATGATTTGGACAGATAGAGTTTGAGATAGTAAGCATAGAGAGATTAGGGTCCGATCACATTCACTTAGTTCAAAAGATTCAACAGTGAGGACATAGCTATAAGTGAATGTTGTAGAGGACATAACACTAGTATATATATATGCAATCAAATCATTATAGAGCAGAAAAATCATGAAGATAAATTTAAACTAAAGACAAACCAAATGCGAAATCTTTGCAAAATAAGGCCATGAGTGAAACACTTCAAACAGAGAAATTTGGTGGTGGCGTTACCCACCGTATAGGAAGTATTAGACCCAGACACGGCGCACAATTATCGTGGCGCTCCGAAGTCAAATTCCATGTTAATGTATTCACACTCAGAGTGTAAATCTTCATTGATTAAAGATATACATTACTTTTTGTGTTGCACATCTAAGTCATCAACATGCCTTAGTGTTAGGATGTGTGCCTGATCACAGGACATTAGAGGATTCCAAGATATTTAGCTCACATCGTAACTTGCAAAACCTTTTCTCATCCAAGGGCTTTGTGAAGATATCTGCCAGTTGCTCTTCAGTGTTGACGTGCATGATATCTATATCTTTCTTCATAACATGATCTCTGAGAAAGTGATGACGTATTTCAATGTGCTTTGTCTTCGAGTGCTGGACTGGATTGTTGGCAATCTTGATGGCACTTTCATTGTCGCAGAAGAGAGGGACTTGCTTAAGATCAATGCCATAGTCCTTGAGAGTTTGCTTCATCCACAAAAGCTGAGCACAACAGGATCCAACAGCAATGTATTCAGATTCAGCAGTTGAGAGTGATACACAGTTCTGCTTCTTTGAAGACCAACAGACAAGTGATTGACCAAGAAAATGACATGTGCCTGATGTTGACTTGCGATCCACCTTGTCACCAGCATAATCAGCATCCGAGAATCCAACCAGATCAAACCTTGAGCCCTTTGGATACCATAATCCGAGTGTTGGGGTGTAAGCCAAATATCTAAGAATTCGCTTCACTGCTAAGTGATGCGATTCCTTTGGTGCCTCTTGGAATCGAGCACACATGCAAACACTAAGCATAATATCTGGCCTAGATGCACATAGGTAAAGTAAATAACCAATCATGGAGCGGTATACCTTTTGATCGAACTCTTTACCATTGTCGTTGGGACCAAGATGATGTTTGGCTGGCATTGGCGTTGTGTAACCTTTGCAATCTTGCATGCCGAACTTCTTCAGGCAATCTTTGAGATATTTTTCTTGAGATATGAAGATGCCATTTCTTTGTTGATGGATTTGAAGACCAATGAAGAACTTCAGCTCACCCATCATGGACATCTGATATTGCTCTTGCATCATAAATCCAAACTCATCAATGTACTTCTGGTTGGTGCAGCCGAAGATTATGTCATCAACATATATTTGGCACACAAATAGTTCACCATCATATGTCTTCGTGAAGAGTGTGGGATCGAGGGATCCCGGTTTGAAGCCTTTACTTTTCAGGAAGTCTTTGATTGTATCATACCAAGCGCGAGGAGCTTGTTTGAGGCCATACAGTGCTTTGTTGAGTTTGTACACCATATCAGGATGTTTTGGATCTTGAAAGCCAGGTGGTTGTGCAACATATACTTCTTCTTCAATCTTGCCATTGAGAAATGCACTCTTTACATCCATTTGATATAGCAAGATGTTGTGATGATTTGCATAGGCTAGCAGTATGCGAATGGCTTCAAGCCTAGCAACAGGAGCAAATGTTTCATCGAAGTCAATTCCTTCAACTTGAGTATATCCTTGAGCCACAAGACGTGCTTTGTTTCTGACGACTTGACCATGCTCATCTTGCTTGTTTCGATATATCCATTTTGTTCCTATAATGCTTGCGAGGGTCAGGTCGCTTGACAAGTTCCCAAACATTATTCAGCTTGAACTGTTGAAGTTCTTCTTGCATGGCTTGAATCCATTCAGGTTCCATAAAAGCTTCAGCAACTTTCTTGGGTTCTGATATTGACACAAATGAAAAGTGCCCACAGAAGTTTGCTAACTGTGTTGCTCTTGAGAGAGTAAGCGGACCAGGCGCATTGATGCTGTCAATTATCTTCTCAATTTGTACTTCATTTGCAACACGAGGATGAACTGGACGAAGACCTTGCTCATGCTGATCATTGTCATCATTGGAAGTATTGTCTTCGGTCTGAGCATTGTCTTCAGGTTGGTTTGGTGATGAAATGATAAGTTCCTCTTCAGGCTGTGCTTCAGAGGGCATGATCTCACTAGTTCCCATCAACTTGATAGATTCACAGGAAGGAGCTTCATCAAGTGTACTTGGCAGAATTTCTCTTTGTGAACCATTGGTTTCATCAAATCGCACATCCATTGTTTCAATGATTTTGTAGTGGAAGAGGTTGAAGACTCTGTAAGAGTGCGAATCCTTTCCATAGCCAAGCATGAAGCCTTCATGAGCTTTGGGTTCAAATTTTGACTTGTGATGGGGATCCTTGATCCAACATCTAGCACCAAAGACTTTGAAGTAGCTGACATTTGGCTTGTTGCCAGTGAGGAGCTCATAGGATGTTTTGCCCAGAAGCTTATGGATGTAGACACGGTTGATGATGTGACAAGCTGTATCAATGGCTTCAGGACAGAACTTTCTTGGTGTCTTGTACTCGTCAAGCATTGTTCGAGCCATCTCAATAAGGGTTCTATTTTTGCGCTCAACAATGCCATTTTGCTATGGTGTGTATGGAGCAGAAAATTCATGAGTGATTCCCATTGTATCTAGATAAAGATCAAGCCCGGTGTTCTTCAATTCAGTGCCGTTATCACTTCCGATATGCTTGATCTTGACGCCATAGTTGTTCATTGCTCGATTGGCGAATCGTCTGAAGACATCTTGTACTTCAGTCTTGTAGAGAATTATGTGCACCCATGTGTATCTTGAGTAGTCATCAACAATGACGAAGCCATAGAGACACGCCGTTGTTGTGAGGGTGGAGTAGTGGGTAGGTCCAAATAAGTCCATGTGTAGCAGCTCGAAGGGTTGAGATGTTGTCATGATGGTCTTCGAAGGATGCTTGGCCCTTGTCATCTTTCCAGCTTCGCAGGCACCACACAGATGATCTTTCTTGAACTTGACACCTTCGATGCCTATGACATGCTTCTTCTTGACGAGAGTGTGCAAGTTCCTCATGCCTGCATGCCCTAGCCTTCGATGCCAGAGCCAGCATTCTAAAGCTTTAGAAAGAAGATATATGGCAAGTTTTGGACCTGCTGACAAATCTACCATGTATAGATCACCTTTCCTATACCCTTCAAAGACTAGAGATTTGTCAGATTCCATTAGTACAAGGCAACGATATTTTCCAAATATCACAATCATATTTAAGTCACAAAGCATTGAGACAGACATTAAGTTGAATCCAAGGGATTCAACAAGCATCACTTTATCCATGTGTTGATCCTTTGAGATTGCAACTCTACCTAGACCCAATACTTTGCCTTTACCAGTGTCAGCAAATGTGATTTGACTCTTGTCGGATGGACGTAAGGTTGAGTCCATGAGAAGACTTTGATCGCCAGTCATATGATTAGTGCATCCACTGTCAATAATCCATTCTGAAGCTTTTGGTGTACCCTACAGTGCAGTTAGAGGGATAGGCTTCATAATGTAGGTTGTGAAGCATAAGCATTTGATGCACACTTGGATTATCATAGCATAGATGAGAGTTAGCACACAGTATGTCAGGTAAGCGATTCATATGTGGAATACATATTAAGTTATTTTATCATGCGTCCCTTTGTGTTTTAGGTCCCTAGCAATTATATCGCACGCCATTGATTGCTGGCTGGAGACCACATTCTGCAAGAGAGAGTTAATTCTTCTTCACCACCCACATTTTCAGGGGTGGCTTAGAAGCAATGAGTCTAAGTGCAGCATCTGAGAATTTCGGCTTTGAAGCCCTAGCAAATAGCCTTGCAGGAGATGAATGATACTCATGTGAATAAGCAGAAAAGTTCTTAGTTCTATGAACATAGCGATTTGAAGACACACGCTCATATTCATGAGTCTGAGTATGATTTCCCTGCAAAACATTGGCGTTAGGGTGACTCAAGTGAGTCCTGTGTTCGTAAGTAGCCGTTGGACCATATGATGCCTTTGGTCTGGGGTTTGTCTTCTTCCCTGGTGGTGTCATGATGACATTCACTGGAAGATTCTCAAGGCAGCTTTTGGGAACCCAGATCTTCTTCATAGGAGGTCCATTCCTGCAATTAGTACCAATATACCTGGAAAACACTTCACCATTCTGATTTTTGAACAGTTTATAGTTTGCATCAAAGGATTCATCAATGATAATAGGATTAGCACAAGTAAATCCAGATAAAGTAGATGGATCCACTGAAGGTTCCTTTGCAGCAACCCATGTGATTTTGGGATACTGCTCAGGCTTCCAGTAGGAACCATCAGCATTCATTTTCCTCTGAAACCAACACCCTCTTTCCTAGGGTTTCGGTTCAGAATCTGCTTTTTGAGGACATCACAAAGTGTCTGATGCCCTTTCAGACTTTTATACATCTCTGTTTCAATCAATGTCTTCAACCTAGCATTTTCATCAGAAATAGTAGTGGTATCCTCAGAAGAGGGGTTAGTTACCACATCAGTAGTTGAAGACAGAGCAACAGTAGCAGCAGTGGCACATTCAGCAATAGAGGTAGCGTTATCATGCTCAATGCATTTTAAGCATGGTGGTTCAAATTCATCCTGAGCGGGACTGATCTGTTGAGCGCGAAATGACTCATTCTCTTTTTGAAGATATTCATGAGTCACTTTCAGTTTCTCAAGCTCTTGCTTCCTTTGAAGATAATCATAGGAGAGATTTTCATAAGTGGTTGAGAGCGTCTCATGAAGACTTTCAAGTTCTTGATACTTAGCATGAAGATTTTTTATGTCTTCAACTAAGGACTGTGAACGTGTCATTTCCGCGTCCAACAGGTCATCGCTTTTGTCTAACAGTTTTTGAGTATGTTCCATAGCCCTTTGTTGTTCAGTAGCAATTTTAGCAAGTGTTTTGTAGATGGGTTTAGATTCACAATCAGAGTCATCTTCACTTGATGTTTGAAAGTAAGCATCGCGCGATTTTACCTTGGCACCGCGTGCCATGAAGCAGTAGGTGGGAGCAGGATCGTCCTTGTCATCATCAGCGTTGGTGTGGGAGTCATTGTCTTCAGTGTTGAAGATGGACTGTGCGACGTAGGCTGTGGCAAGAGCCAGACTTGCAACGCCAGAGTCGGACTCAGCTTCAGATTCCACCTCTGCCTCCTCAGAAGCAGACTCCTCCTCTGAATCCATTTCCTTGCCAACAAAAGCGCGAGCCTTGCCAGATGAGCTCTTCTTGTGAGATGAAGACCTTGATGAGGAATTGGAAGAAGACTTCAAAGATTTCTTCTTCTTCTTGTCATCGGAGTCATATTCCTTGCTCTTCTTCTTCTTCTTCTCATTGTCCCACTGAGGACACTCAGAGATGTAGTGCCCATGCTTCTTACACTTGTGACATGTTCTCTTCTTGTTGTCTTGAGTGGAAGCTTCATCATTTCTTGAACTGGATCATGAAGACTTTCTGAAGCCCTTCTTCTTGGTGAATTTCTGGAACTTCTTCACAAGCATAGCAAGCTCCCTTCCAATGTCTTCAGGATCGTCAGAACCGCAGTCAGATTCTTCTTCTTCAGATGAGGAAACAGCTTTTGCCTTCAAAGCACGAGTTCGGCCATAGTTGGGGCCATCAATATCTCTTTTCTCAGAAAGCTAGAACTCATGTGTGTTGAGCCTCTCAAGTATATCAGACGGATCGAGTGTCTTGAAGTCAGGACGTTCTTGTATCATGAGGGCAAGGGTGTCAAAGGAGGTGTCAAGTGATCTCAGCAGTGTCTTGACAATTTCATGCTTGGTGATCTTAGTGGCGCCGAGAGCTTGAAGCTCATTTGTGATGTTGGTGAGGCGATCAAACGTGAGCTGGACATTTTCATTGTCGTTTCTCTTGAAGCAATTGAAGAGATTGCGAAGAACACTGATCCTCTGGTCTCTCTGTGTAGAGACGCCTTCATTGACCTTGGACAACCAGTCCCAGACTAGCTTTGACGTTTCCAGAGCACTCACATGGCCATACTGTCCTTTGGTCAGATGACCATAGATGATGTTCTTTGCAGTCGAGTCCAGTTGAATGAACTTCTTAACGTCAGTAGGGGTGACACCTTCACCAGTTTTGGAAACGCCATTCTTGACGACATACCAGAGGTCGACATCAATGGCTTCAAGATGCATGCGCATCTTATTCTTCCAGTAGGGATATTCTGTTCCATCGAACACGGGGCAAGCAGCGGAGACTTTGATTATCCCTACAGTCGACATAGCTAAACTCCAGGTGGTTAAACCGAATCACACAGAACAAGGGAGTACCTTGCTCTGATACCAATTGAAAGTGCTAGTTATCGACTAGAGGGGGTGAATAGGCGATTTTTATGAAAGTCTTCAAAACATGGAAGTTTCGAAGACAAACAATAGAAACAACCTAATTGATATGCAGTGGAAGATAAACTACAACAAGCAAGCCATAATCAAGTATGCAATAGCATTAACGTTCGAAGATTAATAGCAGCTAGGTAGTAGGATCAGGATGGAAGATAGTATGAAGCCAATCAACAATAGTAGTCAAGCAATGAAGTCAATTAGATAAGACGATAAGCAATGACTTCACGAAGACAAACTCAAAGTAAAGGAGGGAAGAGATAGAACCAGTTGCTTGTTGAAGACACAGGATTTGTTGGACCAGTTCCAGTTGCTGTGACAACTGTACGTCTGGTTAGGGAGGCTGAGATTCAACTCAGAAGACCGTGTCTTCACCTTATTCCCCTTGAGCTAAGGACACTTAGTCCTCGCCCAATCACTCTGGTAAGTCTTCAAGGTAGACTTCCAAACCTTCACAGACTTCGTTCACCCGGCAATCCACAATGACTCTTGGATGCTCGGAACGCGACGCCTAACCGGCTGGAGGATACACAGTCCTCAAGTGTAATAAGTCTTCAGGTCACACAGACAGAAAGACTTCAGTGATGCCTAACACTCTTTGGCTCTGGGTGTTTGGGCTTTGTCCTCGCAAGGATTTCTCTCTCTCAAATGCTTCGAGGTGGGTTGCTCTCAAACGACAAAAGTCGTATATTAACTCTGCGCAGCCACCAATTTATGGTGTAGGGGGTGGGCTATTTATAGCCACTAGGCAACCCGACCTGATTTGTCTGAAATGACCCTGGGTCACTAAGGAACTGACACGTGTTCCAACGGTCAGATTTCAAACACACACGGCAACTTTACTTGGGCTACAAGCAAAGCTGACTCATCCAACTCTGGATAAGATTTGCTCTCATTGTCTTCACTCGAAGACATAGGATTTGGGTTGAGCATCACTTCAGTCACTCTGACTTAGTTCACTTGGACCCCACTTAACAGTACGGTGGTTCCTATGACTCACCAAAGAAGAAAAGGAAACAACGAAACCACACAGTCTTCGTGCTCCATAGTCTTCACGCAATGTCTTCTCATGTCATAGTCTTCAATATGAATATCTTCTCATACCACCATTGTCGTCAATATCTTCATACATTTTTAGGGGTCATCTCCGGTAGGTAAACCGAATCAATGAGGGACACTACCTGCGTTATCCTGCAATTCTCACAAACGCATTAGTCCCTTAACCAACTTTGTCGTCAATACTCCAAAACCAACTAGGGGTGGCACTAGATGCACTTACACCCTTGTGCATGCCATCATCTCCATGCTTGTTCTTGCTCCAGTGTTCAGCCTAAAAACAAATGTATCCAATTTAGGCCGCATCATATTCTCATGAACATTATAATCATTACCAAGAAACGAAAGTACCTGGTAATTCAATTGGCATGCACGAGCTCTAGTAATTGGTCCAATATGTATAGTAGCAGGGACTGTGGGTGTAACAACGGTATTGATGTCCTCATCATCCTGCCCTTCTTGAAATGAAGTCGTCCTTGATGGAAGCTCGTCTTCCTCACCAAAATAAGGCTTCAAATCTGCAATATTCAAAGTGGGACTAACCCCAAAATCTGCAGGAAGCTCAAGTTTATATGCATTATCATTTATTTTCTCCAACACCTTAAAAGGACCATTAGCACGTGGCATTAAATTTTATTTGCACAAATTAGGAAATCTATCCTTACGCAAATGTAACCAAACAATATCTCCAGGTGCAAACACAACATGTTTTCTACCCTTATCTCCAGCAAGTTTATATTTAGTATTCATACGCTCAATGTTTTTCCTTAGTTAACTCATGCATTTTTAAGATCAATTCAGCACGTTGTTTAGCATCAAAATTAACCTTCTCCGAAGATGGAAGAGGAAACAAATCAATAGGTACACGAGGTAGGAAGCCATACACAATTTTAAAAGGGCACATCTTAGTAGTAGAATGCAATGAACGATTATAAGCAAATTCAATATGAGGCAAGCATTCCTCCCACATTTTCTTATTATTCTTCAAAACAGCCCAAAATTGTAGACAATGTTCTATTGACTACTTCGGTTTGTCCATCAGTTTGGGGGTGACCAATTTAGCCCATAGACATCTCCAAAAGTGGCTAAGAAATTTAGTACCATGATCTGAAACAATAGTATTTGGCACACCATGCAAGCGAATAATTTCACGACAGAAAAAATCAGCAACATTAACAACATCATTGCTTTTACGACATGGTATAAAGTGTGCCATTTTTGAGAATCTATCCAGGACAACAAATATGCTATCCCTCCCCTTCTTTGTTCGAGGTAAACCTAAAACGAAGTCCATAGATATATCCTCCCAAGGAACACTAGGTACAGGCAAAGGCATATATAAACCATGAGGATTGGGTCGTGACTTAGCTTTTTGACATGTAGTGCAGCGAGCAATAAAACGCTCCACATCTTGTCTCATCTTTGGCCAAAAGAAATGTGTAGCAAGTACGTCCTCCATCTTCTTCACACCAAAGTGTCCCATTAATCCTCCTCCATGTGCCTCCTGCAACAACAAAAGACGACTCTACAGAGCCCCAAATGGACTCCAGATCTCGCCTCCCGGTGAAGAACAGGAGACGGCGGCGGCTCCGTCTCGTGATACACGATAATTCTTTCTCCCTCGTTTTTTATGGAATAATGTGATTTTATTGCATCGGTTTCAAGGCCAGCAGGGCCACCAAGTGGTGACAACCCACCGGGGCGCGTCTAGGGGGGGGCAGGCGTGCCCTGGTGGCTAATGCCCACTGAGGTGGCCCCCTTAGGTGTCTCTTGGCTTCAGAAATTCTCTTTATTAATATAAAAAATCCTTGCAAAATTTTGTTCCATTTCGAGAACTTTTATTTCTGCACAAAAACAACACCATGGTAGTTCTGCTGAAAACAGCACCTGTCCAGGGTTAGTTTCATTCAAATCATGGAAATTAGAGTCCAAAACAAGAGGAAAAGCGTTAGGAAAAGTATATATGTTAGAGACGTATCAACTCCCCCAAGCTTAAACCTTTGCTTGTCCTCAAGCAATTCAGTTGATAAACTGAAAGTGAAAAAGAAAAACTTTTCCGAACTCTTTTGCTCTTGTTTCATAAAAAAGCTTAAAAACACCTAGGTTTTCAGCAAAGATTATAACTAACCATGTCGACAATAACTCTTAAAAATTATATTAACTCATATCAATGACATAATCAACTAGAGAGCAATAATAAGATATCTCAAATAGCAACATGTTGTCAAAACAACCAAGATATAATATGAGAATAGTGGTATCTTGCTAGCCTTTTCTGAGACCGCAAAACATAAATGCAGAGCACCCTCAAAGTTCAAGCAGTGACTAAACATTGCAATTCATGGTAGAAAAGATACAGTCATGATGCACCCAACATTAGCTACACACAATGCATCAACATGACAGCAGTGCTCTCAGGTTCTGGCGCTTATTTGAGAAGGTGATGACATAACATAGAAGTAAATAGATAGTCCCTTCGCAGAGGGAAGTAGTGATTTGCAGAGGTGCTATAACTTAAGTTCTTAAAACAGAGGTAAATGAAATTTTGAGACGTGCACCCTTCTCATTTACTTCATGACTATCAGTTATCAATATCTTCCATGCTAAACACGCTAGTGGCGGTTCTCAAGCGGAAATGTAAAGGTTATGACTCCATTGGTAGTTTTTGTTTGATTATTTGTAAGCTCTTTTCTTTTTGCAGTTTTGGACAGGGCATCCCTATTACCGCCCTTTTCTCGTGCGATGGCGTGTGAATAAACACTCGACCTCAGAATAACCCGCTTAGCATGGGAGATACCGACTACCTCCTGTCGTTCCATGAACGATCCAGGCACACAAAAAGGATATTTATTTGAAGTTTTTAGAGATGGCACATACAAATTTACTTAGGACAACAGGGTAATACCGCATAAAGGTAGGTATGGTGGACTCATCTAGAATAACTTGGGTTTCAGGTTTTTGATGTACAAGCAGAGTTCCCACTTAGTACAGGAGAAGGATAGCAAATTGGTTGAGAAGCGGCCAGCTAGAGAGCAACAACGGTCATGAACATGCATTTTGCATAAGTAACATTGGATGCTAGCATGAGTAGGATATGAACACCATGAACATAAATATCATAGAGGCTATGTTGGTTTTGATTCAACTACATGCATGAACATGTGCCAAGTTAAGCCATTGGAACATTCAAAAGAGGATACCATATCATCATACTACATCACAATCATTTTAACGCAATGTTGATATCTAAGATAAATCATTATTCACTCCTAGCTACTTATGCATGGCATGAGAAACTATAATCTCTAATTGTCATTGCAAACATGTTTGATCATAATAGGCTGAATCATGGATACTAGGTTAAACATATTTACAAAAACAAAACAAGTCGTGTTCATACCCATTTCTCTTTGCCACGGCCAGTTCATCTAATATCGTCATTATTGCCTTTCACTTGCATGACCGAATGATTTGAAAAATAATAATAGTGCAAGAGTGTTGTGGACTAAACTGGAATCTGCAAACATTTTATTCAAGAGGAGAAGACAAGGTAATATGGGCTCTTTGTTAGATCATCAATAATGCAAATGATAGCCACTCAACATTTCATCGTGGTCTTCTCCTCGGTATGACTTAATAAAAAGAAAAGAAATTTAGAGAAACACACTGAAATATTTTTGGACTTTTTGTTTTTTCACAAGCAAGCAAATGAAAAGGGAAAAACAAAAACGAGTAAAACTATTTACAGGGGAAAGCTCCCAACAAGTAAAAGAAGAACAGGGAAATCTTTTTGGGTTTTCTTTTTAGTGCTACAACAATTTAAACTAGGAAGAAAAATCAAAAAGAAGCAAGAAACATATTTTTGGATTTTCTCAAAGTTTTTCAAACACACAAGGAGAAACCTAGAAAATAAATTAAACATGGACGATACAATGAAAAAGTGTGGACACCGACAACTGGAATGGAATGTGTGAACATGAATGTAATGTCGATGGAAATACGTACTCCCCCAAGCTTAGGCTTTTGACCTAATTTGGTATTCACCAGTTGTACATACCGTGAGGTACAATGTTGAAGTGCTGGGGAGCAGGCACCATAGGGTTCCACTGCTGAGGCTCCTCCTGTGCTACAGCCAGGTTGTTCCTGTAAGCGACAATGTGCTCAATCATAATCCTGTATCCGACCCTAGCAACATGATCAAACAAAGCAGGTGCAGGCAAGGGATAATATCACGAGTTTTCTCAGTGAAAACTAAGTTATAAGGCATATCAATATTAGGGTAATCAGCAGCGATAAAATGATGATCCTCCGTAGCTGCTCTATCTAAGTAACCTTTGGGAAAAGGATGATCATGCTGGTGTATCTGCACACTAAAGCGAGTCGCCAAGCGAGTAGCGTAAATGCCCCCATGTAGTTTACCCTTGGATCTATTAAGGTGAAGGCGACGTGCCAAAATAGCTCCCAAGCTATAAGTGTTGTCGCCATAAAGTGTGCGAAGCAAAACATCAAAGTCTGGGGCGCTAAGTGAACCTACCTTCTCTCTCGCTAGCAAGCACTTTGCAATAAATAAGGCTAAATAATGCATGGTAGGAAACTGCAAGCTAACGACAGTGGTGTCTGTTGGGGATATAACTATTAGGTATGACCCGCCTAGGAGTGGTCGAGTTATACCTATGAGGACTCTTAAAGCCTAAGACAAGCTTGAAGATGGCGGTTCAGTTAAGGGCCCATAGCCCAAAGGCGACTTAAGGCCCATAGAGATAAACTGCCATATGTGCATAACTTGTATTGTAAGGCAAGAATAGGTAGAGACCGAGCCGGACACTGTTTATGAGCCGGCCGAGACTTTGTGAGCCGCTGGGCGTCGACCTCTGTATATAAAGGGACGACTGAGCTTGGGCCAAATATATTCTAAAATATGTTATCCTCATCAAACATACCTTGCCCAAGCTTGGGCCTTTTCATATCGTAAGCATAATCACTCTCATCATTAATAGTATGGATAGAACCAATAGTATAGCAATTATCATCATCACAATGAGTTGTAGGAGCAACATCATTTGGGAGGGATACCTTTTTACCTTTGCTTCTCCGTTTTTTATTTTTCTTCTTCACATCATGTGTGGGTTTAAGCTCCTTCTTTGAGCTCCTTATTAATGAGATTGGTTCAATAGAAAGCTCCTCCTAGATACCTAATTCATCATAAGAAATAATAGGAAGATATTGGGAAGTCTCTTCCCTTTCATTAGTGTTCTCTTCATCTTTTATTTGCTTTCTTTTCTTTATGTAATCGGCAAAATAAGGATTTTCAATGCAATTCACCGCACAACACATACAAATCTTCTCTAGATCAAAATCAAGAAATCTATCAAGATTAAATTTTGGAATACCCTCAGTTATATGTTTCATTTCTTCATACCCCCAAAGAAGACTCAGATCATTGTGATGCTCAAGGGTAATAAAGTTATCACAATTTTGGGACACGATTCAATCAAGAAACAATTTGCATCGGAGATTTAAATGACCATGTTCATTACAAAGTTCACAAGTACGGTAAAGATATTTTAGATTTTTAGCACTCACATTTAGCCTTTCCTGCAACCATTTAGTTTCTAAATGCTTATGCCTCTTGCAATATCTATCTTCCCTATTTGGTGCGTACTTGCAAACCCAATACACTCCACAAAAATTGACATGCTTATAGGAGACATTTTCATCATAACTAGTGCAATCATCATTAGTGCTATGGATATTCAAGGAATTCATACTAACAACATTGCAATCATGCTCTTCATTCAAAGATTTAGTGCCAAACATTTTATAGACTTTTTCTTCTAGCACTTGAGCACATTTTTCCTTTCCATCATTCTCATGAAACATATTAAAAAGATGAAGCGTATGAGACAAACTTAACTCCATTTTTTGTAGTTTTCTTTTATAAACTAAACTAGTGATAAAACAAGAAACAAAAAGATTCGATTGCAAGATCTAAAGATATACCTTCATGAACTCACCTCCCCGGCAATGGCGCCAGAAAAGATCTTGATGTCTACTACACAACCTTCTTCTTGTAGACGTTGTTGGGCCTCCAAGTGCAGAGGTTTGTAGGACAGTAGCAAATTTCCCTCAAGTGGATGACCTAAGGTTTATCAATCCGTGGGAGGCGTAGGATGAGGATGGTCTCTCTCAAACAACCCTGCAACAAAATAACAAAGAGTCTCTTGTGTCCCCAACACACCGAATACAATGGTAAATTGTATAGGTGTACTAGTTCGGCGAAGAGATGGTGATACAAGTGCAATATGGATGGTAGATATAGGTTTTTGTAATCTGAAATTATAAAAACAGCAAGGTAACTAATGATAAAAGTGAGCGTAAACGGTATTGCAATAGTAGGAAACAAGGCCTAGGGTTCATACTTTCACTAGTGCAAGTTCTCTCAACAATAATAACATAACTGGATCATATAACTATCCCTCAACATGCAACAAAGAGTCACTCCAAAGTCACTAATAGTGGAGAACAAATGAAGAGATTATTGTAGGGTATGAAACCACCTCAAAGTTATCCTTTCTGATCGATCTATTCAAGAGTCCGTAGTAAAATAACACGAAGCTATTCTTTCCGTTCGATTTGTCATAGAGTTCGTACTAGAATAACACCTTAAGACACAAATGAACCAAAACCCTAATGTCACCTAGATACTCCAATGTCACCTCAAGTATCCGTGGGCATGATTATGCGGTAGGCATCACACAATCTCATATTCATCTATTCAACCAACACAAAGTACTTCAAAGAGTGCCCCAAAGTTTCTACCGGAGAGTCAAGACGAAAACGTGTACCAACCCCTATGCATAGGTTCATTGAACCGACAAGTTGATCACCAAAACATACATCAAGTAGATCACGTGAATATCCCATTGACACCGCAGATAAGCACGGCAAGACATACATCAAGTGTTCTCAAATCCTTAAAGACTCAATCTGATAAGATAACTTCAAGAGGAAAACTCAATTCATCACAAGAGAGTAGAGGGGGAGAAACATCATAAGATCCAACTATAATAGCAAAGCTGGCGATATATCAAGATCGTATCACCTCAAGAACATGAGAGAGAGAGAGAGAGAGAGATCAAACACATAACTACTGGTACATACCCTCAGCCCTGAGGTTGAACTACTCCCTCCTCATAATGGAGAGCGTCGGGATGATGAAGATGGCCAGCGGTGATGGATTCCCCCTCCGGCAGGGTGCTGGAACGGGCCTTGAGAGGTTTTTGGCGGCTACGGAGGCTTGCGGCAGCGGAACTACCGATCTATTCTGTTCTCTGAAGGTTTTAGGGTATATGGACTTATATAGGCAAAAGAAGTCGGTCGGGGGAGCCACGAGGGGCCCACGAGGGTGGGGGGGTGCGCCCAGGGGAGGTGAGCACGCCTCCTTGCTTTGTGGCCACCTCGAAGCTTCCCTTACGTGCACTCCAAGTCCCCTAGATTGCTTCTGTTCCAAAAATAACTTTCCCGAAGGTTTCATTCCGCTTGGACTCCGTTTGATATTCCTTTTCTTCGAAACACTGAAATAGGCAAGAAAACAACAATATGGGCTGGGCCTCCGGTTAGTAGGTTAGTCCCAAAAATAATATAAAAGTGCTTAGTAAAGCCCATAAACATCCAAAACAGATAATATAATATCATGAATGCTTCATAAATTATAGATACGTTGGAGACGTATCACTAACGCTGCCTTAGAAGATTTGAAGAGACAACTAGCTGAGCTTCCGGTCCTTGCTGCTCCCATTGATAAGGAGTCGTTATTGTTATATGTGGCTGCTAGCACATGGGCTGTCAGTGTGGCCATCGTGGTGGAGCGCAAGGAGGCTGGCAAGGAACATCCGGTTCAACAGCCGGTTTACTACATCAGTGAGGTGCTTATTGAGTCCAAGCAAAGGTATCCACATTGGCAGAAGCTAGTTTATGGGGTGTTCATGGGAAACCGGAAGCTTAAGCAATATTTCTAGGGTTATCCCATCACTATGGTCAGTTCTGCTCCTTTAGGAGGTATCATTCAAAACAGAGAAGCCACAGGACGAGTCGCCAAGTGGGCCATTAAATTTGGGCCTCATGGTTTAAAGTACATGCCATGTACTGCTATCAAGTCTCAAGCACTGGTGGACTTCATCAACGATTGGATAGAACTGCAGATGCCTGAAGAGAAGCTAGACAACACATATTGGACTATTCACTTTGATGGGTCTAGGCAACTGGAGGGCTCGAGGGCTGGAGTTGTTTTAGCTTCCCCTCGAGGTGACAAATTTTGTTATGTGCTATGGTTGATGTTTCCCTGTACTAACAATGCAGCTGAGTATGAGGCCTTGCTCCATGGTCTTCGGATGGCTAAGGAGATTAATTTAAGCCGGGTGAGGTGCTTTGGCGACTCAGATTTGGTGGCTCAACAAGTCTCAGGCAAGTGGGATTCCAAGGATCCTCTCATGGCGGCTTATCACCGTGAAGTTGATGCCATTGCTGGACATTTCAAGGGTTACCAAGTGGAGCATATCGACCATAGAAAGAACGAGGCGGCTGATGCCTTAAGCCGGCTGGGGTCTTAGCGTAAGCCGGTGCCACGTAATACTTTCTTGGATATTCTGCATAACCCTTCTCTCAAGTTGCCTACAGAGGAAGACTTGGTTGTTCCGGACCCAGAAGCACAATTGGTGGCGGCTCTTCACGTCATCCCAGATTGGACAGTGCCATATTTGGCTTACATGACCTGGGGCGAGTTTCCTAAGGATGAAACCTTGGCCAGGCAGATTACCCCGCGGTCTAAGTCAATGACAATTGCCAATGGCGAGTTGCATCATCGCAGTGTCTCTGGGGCGTTTCAGCGTTGTGTTTCTCCTGAGGAAGGTCAAGAAATTGTTTGTGAGATTCATGAAGGAGATTGTGGCCATCATGCCGGGTCAAAATCCCTTGTGGCCAAGGCCTTCCGTCATGGATTTTATTGGCTGATGGCTCACACTGATGCGGAGGATCTAGTCAGTAAATGTGACGGTTGTCAGAAGTTTTTGAGACGTGCTCACGTGCCGGCTCAACAGTTGAGGATGATTCCAATTACTTGGCCGTTTGTAGTCTGGGGGCTTGACATGGTTGGGCCCTTCAAAAGGTCCAAAGGTAAAAAGACCCACCTCTTGGTGGCGGTTGGAAAATTTACAAAGTGGGTTGAGGCAAAGCTAGTTAGTAAGTGTGATGTAGCTACGGCGGTGCAATTCATGAAAAAGGTGATTTTTCATTTTGGTTTTCCACACAGTATTATAACTGACAATGGCACTAATCTGTCCAAAGGCGCCATGGAAGAGTTTTGTCAACGTGAGCATATTCGGCTTGATGTTTCATCAGTGGCTCATCCCCAGTCCAATGGTCAAGCTGAAAGAGCCAATCTTGAAAGGCATCAAGCCCTGGCTTTTGGTCCCCTTGCAACGGACGCCGGGTTGTTGGGTTGAGGAGTTACCCCCTATGATATGGAGCATCAATACTACTCCTAACATGTCTATGGGTTATACACCTTTCTTCATGGTTTACGGAGCCAAGGCGGTTCTCCCTAGTGACATCCTTCATGACTCGCCCCGCGTGGCAGCTTATGTTGAGGCTAAAAATGAACAAGCGCGTCAGGATGCACTTGAACTGTTAGATGAAAAGCGAGACCTAGCAGCAGCTCGAACGGCGAATTACCAACAATACCCGTGCCGCTATCACAGCCGCCGGGTTAAGTCTAGAACCTTTCAGGAAGGTGATTTGGTGCTCCGCCTCGTCCAGGATCAAACTGATGCACACAAGTTATCCCCACCTTGGGAATGGCCTTTTGTGGTCAGCAAGAACTTAAACAACGAGTCATACTACCTTATCGATGTTTGAGAGCACAAAGACTCACATAAGTTAGAGGAGGAGACCCGCCGGCCGTGGAATATCGCTCATCTGCGGCCTTACTACACTTGAGCCACCGGCTCTCATGATGTACATATTTTGACGATGTATATATTATGATAAGTAATAAAGCAGGACCTCTATCCTTTTCATCCTCAATGATCATATGTCTTTATCATTATCATTTCCAATGACCAATTGGGGGCTGATCGTATTCGAATCTAGCTTAACCCTCTTGGTACGGTTCATGATCGTATTCGAATCTAGCCGTTAAACCTCATGATAACTAGGGGGCTTCCTGTTCAAACATAGGTCCTATTTGAACCAAAGAGAACATAGTTGTCGGTACCCTCTTGATCGGCACAATGCCAAGCTCACTAGGGGGCTTCTTGATCGTATTCGAATCATAGCTTAACCCCTTTTGGGAACCGACTTTGATCGTATTCCAATCAGAGTCGTTAAAAAACTCTCAAGGTCATTAGGGGGCTTCCCGTTCAAACATAGGTCGTATTCGAACCAAAGAGAACATAGCTGTCGGTACCCTCTTGATCGGCGCAACGCCAAAGCCACTGGGGGCTACATGATCGTATTCGAATCCTAGCTTAACCCCTTTGGAATGGTTTATTGATCGTATTTGAATCATAAGCCTCGATTGTTTCTTGTTATTTGGTTTAAGTTTTATTTGAAAGCAGCCTTTGTTTTGACTTGAGACTTTTTGTTCAAAGATCTAAGTGTAAGTGCGGTTTAAATTTAACCCGGCTTGATTTTGGATGATAAGTCGCCAACATATGAGAATCATCATATCTTTATAAGTATTGGTTTCTAAATATTGGGTTATCACCCTTACTATCCGGGTCACATGAACCGGCAGTACAAATCCAAAGATCACAGGTATGATATTATAGTTGTGTTTCATAATTATATTTCACAAGAGGCTTATCTGTGATTCTTTTTCCATATTAATGGTTATATGTAAAGATATAATGACCCGCCTTGCGGTAAGCCGCCAAGGGATCTTGTGATTTATTTCTGTGTGCAGGACAATTCAGAGCCTTGTTGGGGCATAAGGAAAACAGATGATAAGTATAATACAGTTGAATATAAGATGGCAGCTTAACAGTGTTGAGCACCAAACACGTGCATGATGGCACGGTAAAACAAAGTTATTCTACCCTATTACATGACTCCCCGAGTCCAAATGATTAATACTGTTTTTCAGCAGATCACAGGTATGAGCCGCTTGGCGGATTAATTCTCATGTTGACCTGAAGCGTCTGGTCGGGTCAACATCAATTAGTCCGGCCGGGTCAACTTCAGGGGCGAAGGTATGCTTACAGATTGGAGGGATCAGGCTGGTCACATTATAATGCAGCGTTGGAATTCTCCGGTTCTCTGCGTCATAACCCAGCTGGTACTTGGTGAGATTTGCTTCATCAGCTATTAGGGTGGCCACAGGGTGTATCTCCTTCACACAAGTGCCGAAGTCTTCCTGTTCAAAGGGAGTGCCATCCTCCTTAAGGCTTGGGTAACCTATGGCGATGTCGGCCGGGTCTAACTCCGGTAGCCAAGCTTTGGCCCGGCTTAAAGTAGCCACGGCTCTGGCTCTTGCATATGATCGCCTTAGTTCGTTGAACCATTGGGGTAGCACAGAAAGCTTCCTTAATACATCTGCCAGGAGTGTGGGAACTTCATTGGACAGGGCCACTGTGGCTAAGGCACGTTGAGATCCGGTATAGAGTTGTTCCACCAGCGTGTAAACCACCTTCATCTTCATCAGCATGTCCTGGTTAAGATTTGAACTCCTGGGGCCTATATAAACAAGGTCAGGTGACTTCATGACAATCTATATGATCAATAGAAAGATTCAAGTATTTAACACTTGCAGGGCGACTTACCAAAGATCGTTGAGACCATCTGAGATACATGGCGTTTTAAGACGAATAATTCGACGGAAGCCTCTTAAAGAGCCGCCTCTGCCTTTTCAGCTCGATTGATCAAAGTGAAAGTGCTAGTTATCGACTAGAGGGGGGTGAACAGGAGATTTTTATCAAATCTTCAAAACATGGAAGTTTCGAAGACAAACAACAGAAATGACCTAATTGATATGCAGCGGAAGATAAACTACAACAAGCAAGCCATATTCAAGTATGCAATAATGTGAACGTACAAAGACTAATAGCAGCTAGGTAGTAAGGATCAGGATGGAAGATAGTATGAAGCCAATCAATGATAGTAGTCAAGGAATGAAGTCAAACAGATAATACAAATAAGCAATGACTTCACAAAGACAAACTCAAAGTAAAAGAGGGAAGGGATAGAACCAGTCACTTGTTGAAGACACAGGATTTGTTGGACCAGTTCCAGTTGTTGTGACAACTGTACGTCTGGTTAGGGAGGCTGAGATTCAACTCAGAAGACCGCGTCTTCACCTTATTCCCCTTGATCTAAGGACACACAGTCCTCGCCCAATCACTCTGGTAAGTCTTCAAGGTAGAATTCCGAACCTTCACAGACTTTGTTCACCGGCAATCCACAATGACTCTTGGATGCTCAGATCGCGATGCCTAAATGGCTGGAGGATACATAGTCCTCAAGTGTAATAAGTCTTCAGGTCACACAGACAGAAAGACTTCAGTGATGCCTAACACTCTTTGGCTCTGGGTGTTTGGGCTTTGTCCTCGCAAGGATTTCTCTCTCAAAAGCTTCGAGGTGGGTTGCTCTCAAAACGACAAAAGCCGTAAACTAACTTTGAGCAGCCACCAATTTTGGAGTAGGGGGTGGGCTATTTATAGCCACAAGGTAACCCGACCTTATATGTCCGAAATGACCCTGGGTCACTAAGGAACTGACACGTGTTCCAACGGTCAGATTTCAAACTCACACGGCAACTTTACTTGGGCTACAAGCAAAGCTGACTCATCCAGCTCTGAATAAGCTTTGCTCTCATTGTCTTCGCTCGAAGACATTGGATTTGGGTTGAGCATCACTTCAGTCACTCTGACTTTGTTCACTTTGACCCCACTTAACAGTACGGTGGTTCCTATGACTCAACAAAGAAGAAAAGGAAACAACGAAACAACACAGTCTTCGCACTACATAGTCTTCGCTCAATGTCTTCTCATGTCATAGTCTTCAATGTGACTATCTTCACATACCACCATTGTCTTCAATGTCTTCATACATTTTTAGGGGTCATCTCCTGTAGGTAAATCGAATGAACGAGGGACACTACCTGTGTTATCCTGCAATTCTCACAAACGCATTAGTCCCTCAACCAACTTTGTCGTCAATACTCAAAAACAAACTAGGGGTGACACTAGATGCACTTACAATCTCCCCCTTTTTGGTGATTGATGACAAACTGGTTGAAGTGTTCAACGGGAATAAAGTATGTGAAATTGTAAAGGATAGGGTATTGTCTTCATAAGAGGCAAGGGCTCCCCCTGAAGATGTGCATATAAGTAATTTGCTTTTGAAATGCAAATGCACATGGCAGGTTGTACTTGTGGAGATCCTCTTCAACTTATGAAGATAATTCATTATGCATGAAATGATATAACTTAAAGAATGGCATGCATAATGGAAAATGGACGTCTGCAGAATGATCTAAGTGCGGAATGATCTAAGTGCGGAAGTTATCATCGCACATGAAAGAGCAAATAAGTAGCAGACGACCATCGAGTTTAAGAGTTACAACTCAACGAACGAAATGTATCAAAAGCAAGAGTTGTAACCACTAGGCAAAATATAAAGCAACCACCCATATGAACCCGCTTGAAGACTATCAAACTCATACGCTTCTCCCCCTTTTGTCAGTAATGACCAAAAAGATTTGAAGACATAGAGAATCTACTCGTCCTCATGAGGAGTAGTTGAAGCAGCAGGGTTGTCATTGTCGTTTGGCCGTGCAGACGAACTTGGTGCAGTGTCGATGCATGCAGAAGTAGGGGGTGGTGAAGTAGCATCGTCTTCATCATCGATCACGTTGGCATTCATAGTTGCCGCGGAGGAAGAATAGTCAGAGTCTTCAAGGGATGGAGTTCGTCGTAGGACAACATTCCGTGGAGGAGTGGAGTCAAACTTGAATCGTTCAGTGAAGCCATTGTCTTGAAGATCTGCTTCAGCACTGAGCTGGGTCAAACTCTTCCATGATCGCCGACAGGTTTCGTGAGTGACAAATGCTTTCTTGGTGGCAAGATTTCGAATGCTATTTACATCCACCAAGAGACTTTGCATCTGACGCTTGAGCCAAAAATGATGCTTATCCTGTTTCTGATGCAGAGCCAGAAGAAGTTCTCGGTCATTTAGGACCCGAGAGTACTTCTTTGGCCTTTGAGCAATTGTGCTCTCAGTACCTTCAGTTGGCGCACGATGAGGCAGACGAGTGTTTCCAGCCATCGGATAGACACGCGTGACAGCTTGGACTCCTTCCATAGGCTGAGTGAAGCTTTGATGTTCAGCATTTTGAAGACAAAGAGGCTTCTTCACAGGCTCAGGGTATATGGCTTCAACTGACATATCAACCTCTGGTAGAAAGATCACATGATTGCGAGCAGAGGGCTGATAGTTGACAGTAGAGTGTTGCTTGATGAGGCGCATGACCCATGGAGCATAGAATCTCAGGCCAAAAAGGTTAGATCTAGATGCAGCCAGTTGCCTGAGGAAGAAATCTTGGGCATTGAAGTTGATGCCATTAAGAATGTAAAATACCAATGTCTTCATGGCTCCTTCAAGTTTTGCAGCTGATGAATGTCCTTTGATAGGCCATAGAGTCCGCCTGATGATGTGATATATGGTGCACGGCAGATACTCAAGGTCATCAACAAAGAACTCCTTTGGGTATTCAGCGTCATGTGGCAATGGCTTCATCATGCTCAACATCTGGCTCATGTTGGGTTCAGGCTTATGGAATATGCTCTCCAGTGCATTGTGGTGGTTTTGACAACCAGGTTCGTATAGCTCTCCGGGAGTGGATAGGCCTGTGAGCTCAATGATGTCAAGAGCTTTGGCTTCATGATGAACATTTCCGGTCATCCACTCGAGATTCCATGTTTTTGTATCCCTGTTGTAGCCGCGAATGTGGAGGTAGCATAGAATTGAAGCAAAAGTTCTTCATTCCAATGTTCTTTGTCTGTCACAAAGCTGAGCAGACCAGCATCACGAAAGCAGTCAAGTGCTTCTTCTAAGCATGGCAGTCCAGCAATGGCTTCAGTGTCGAGGCACATATGAGGGAAAATGCGCCCTTGATCATACAGAAAACAGGAGTAAGAGCTTCGCTGCTGATGACTCCAGAAACGATCAGATGATATTCTTGGCCTTGAGTAGGGGTTCTTTGAGCTCTTAAAGAAGGTGTTGTGGCTTTTGAAGCCATTTGCATTGAAGGACCCGACAGATGTGGCAGTACCTGGAAACCTTGGCAGTCTTGGCTTTGGTTTCTGGACCTGAGGCCTATGCTCAATGTGATAATCAAACTGAGGACCAGAGACATTAGGCGGAGGGACCAGAATGGGCCATCTTACTGTGATTAGCTTGCCATGGTTGTATGCTTGCTCAATTGTATAGGGCCTTGGTGGCAGAACAGGAGCAGTGGCAGCAACAGTGGCTTCAGGCTGCACAACAGAAGCTTCAGGAGCAGTTGCAGCATTGACTTCTGGCATGTTGCTTGGTGCAGGCTCCACATTAGCTTCACCCATGACTACGTCATTGGCTTCATTCATGTTAGTGGTGGCAGCATCAATGTTTTCAACCTCCACTTGTTGAGCTGGAGGGTCTGGTACGGGCACGTTCACTTCTGGAACAACTTATTCAGGAATGGGGGAGGAGAGACACGATCTTCTTGATGTTCGTCATCGGCTGATGCAGCCGGATTGTCTTCAGCAGCTTGGGCTTCAAACACGGAGACATTCATAGTTGGAGTGGCTTGTGAAAACACTTGACGTGCAACAGGTTGGTGGTGCACTTCTCCTTCTGGAACGCTCGGAAGAGGGACTTGAGGCCTTGGTCCTTTGCGAAGCCTTTGTAATACAGGCGACGCCTTTGGAGATGGAGTAGGCAGGCCCTCATCCTCTTCAACTTGCACAGATGATGTGACTTGTTGTTGTTGGGGAGTACTAGGGGAGTCTTGTTGTTGCGGGCGATCAGCCCATGATGCATCCTGAGCAATTGGCGTCAGAGGACGACCAATGCTGATGATTTTGCTGTTCATGAGAACAGGCGATGATACCACGTTGTGTTCAATCTGAGGAAGAACTTCATCATCTTCAACATTGTCATGGTGACCAATGTCTTCAGCAATGATGGGATCAGTTGCTGGAATGTCTTTAGCTTCATGAGCCTCTGTGGAAGCAGGCTCATGAACAATCATTCATAGTTCTTGATTTGCAGATGCAGGGCGAACCACTGAGATAGGTTCAACAACAAGGGGCTCTGTGGGAGCAGCCCGATTCTTCTTTGTCTTGCACTTCTTCTTGGAGGGAGCAGCATCAGAGGCTTCTGAGGGTTTCTGTTTCCTGGCTTCAGCCTCTGCAGCCATCGTCTTCTTCTGTTCTGAAGCGGTTGACAGGGCCTTTGGCTTTGAGCCAGTCATGCTGCTTGGGAAGACTATGCATGGTTCATCCTGCCTTGAAGGTGCAGGTTGGACAGATGATAGCTTCTTCTTCTCTGCAGCCATCCTGGGGTCGATGCCAGGATGACCAAGCGCCTTGCGCTTTTCAGCCTCATTGTAGGCAAGCACACACTTGTCAGCCAGATTCTGCATGCGCTCTCTAGAGCCTCGAGCTTCTTCACGCTTCTTGTGAAAGGCTTCTTTGAGCTCGTGTAGCATGATCTTGAAATTTTTGACATCTTGCACATTGAGCTTGGCCACATGCTTTTTGAATTGAGCCTTTTCATAGCCAATCTTGTGTTTCAGTTCGACGATGCGCTGAGCAATAGCTAGTTCAGAAGCAATAGCGCCGTTGAAGGAGACGCTGAGGCCAATGGGAAGTTGCAAGTCATCAAAGCTGAGATTTGGTGTGTCAAACCACTCATCAATGAAGTTATGGATGATTGCCACGTCAAAGAGAGGCAAATTATTGAAGATCTCTGCTTCTTCCTTGCTCTTGATTAGTTGCTCAAGAGCATCATCTGCAAGATCGTCATCGCTGGACAGATCAATGTGCTCTTCACGCAGAATGGCAGCAGGAGTCAATGTCTGATCAGTACTCTTGATGATTTTCTTTTTCTTCTCCGTCTTCTTGGAGATGCGAGAAAGATCTTTAGACTGCACACTGTCTTCAGGAGGTGCAGTGGCCAGTGGTTTCACACGAGAAGCTTTTGAAGGCGCAGCTGATGTTGAAGCCTTAGTTTTCTTGGGCTTCTGCGGCCTTAGAGGAGGAGCAGGGGCTTCATCAGTATCAGCATCATTATCAGAATGATCCACTTTGGCACCTTGTACCAAGATGTATGAGATGAGGCCATCAAGGTTTGTGAAGGGGCCAATCTCATTTTCTTCAGCTTCACGTGTGTCATCATCACGAGGAGCAGAGGGACTAGGATTGAATTCTAATCCCCATGACTTCTTGTTTTCCTTTGCCGATGCCTTTGCATACTAGAAGTTGCGCTTGAAGAGATTATCATCACGACACCAGAGCAATGATGATGGATCGGCATTTTCAGGCTGTGGTCCACGGACCATACAAGGATATAATTCTTGTGCAATAGCTTCAGCTTTGTTCTTGGGGGGAAGGCCTCGATAGAGAATATCACCCCAAGGACTCTTGATCGCATTTTTCTCAGCGTACTCCTGGGTCACGAACTTGTACTTGAACCATTGTTCAGCCCAATAGCGTTGCATCCATTGGATTTGGGTCTTGCGCTGATTATAATCCTCTTCAGGATCTGTCTTGTAGATTTCTGCGAGGTCATCAGGCAAATCTTTTGATGTTCCCCCTCGACGCTATCTGCCACCCTTCCTTACTGATTTCTCTGCAGCCATGAACTTCAAATTGAATGGCTTCAATATGTTCAAAGGCTTCAAGGTCTTTCACTTGCTGGTCAAACAGGAACTAGCTTCAGGAGTGTTAATGTGTTGCTGTAAGAATTCTGCAAACGAATGCAGACTATGAGAACCAAGGGATTCTCCCACGGACATGTGCCTGTGACAGCATTAGAGATGCGAGGGAAGGGGAAGAGGTCATATGCATTCTCAGAAGATTTTGAAGATAAATTAGTTTGAAGACATTGACCTCATGTAGCGAAGACATTCACTTATGTGTTGAGAGTTGGTTCCAGATTTGTACGAATCCATGAATAAGTACAAGTGAGGAATCTAACTATGTATGAAGCTTAAGTGAATATAGTAGGCAGTATGAGATGCACACAGAATAGATCTAACATTGTGTAGACAAAAACCAATTTTGGTAAATAGGATGAATCATTGCGGATCAAAAGGATGGTAAAAATAGAGTTGTATTTACCACACGAAAAACTGCTAGACGGGATGAATAGGAGACCGAGCAGTTCAATCCACCGTGCCCTAACTTGGCGACGGAGGACACCTACGGCGGTGGTAGAGAGGACGATGCCCACGACCGGCATGAGGATGGCGTCGGAGAAGTCGCGGCAGCTAAGCGCTTCGTCGCCGGCGTCGTCGAGAGCTAGCGGTGGCGCTAGGGTTTTCACGAGGTCGAGAGGTGGAAGAAGGTTCTCTTGACCGCAGGGGACACATATTTATAAGTAGGTGTGCAGCATATCGCAATTACTCAGGTGCCCCTGCTTGTTCACATCCGTGGGACACGTGGCAAGCATGCAACATAATCAGAGTTGTCCCACGTTCCCACACCCGCCAAGTTTGTCGGATGGTTGTTCCGGCTTCTCCGGATTTCAACAGTAAAGATGAATCATTTAAAAAGACTTGATGTTTGTCTCTGTGTCTTCTGCTGACAAGGATGCAGAGAAGACATTTGACAGTTTCAATAGAATGCATATGATTTGGACAGATAGAGTTTTAGATAGAAAGCATAGAGAGATTAGGGTCCGATCACATTCACTTAGTTCAAAAGATTCACAAATGAAGACATAGCTATAAGTGAATGTTGTAGAGGACAGAATACTCGTATATATATATATATATATATATATATATATATATATATATGTAAGCAATCAACTCAACATTGTGAAGTAAATCATGAAGATAAGTTGAAAGTTGAAGACAAACCAAATGCGAAGATTTTCAACAATAACGCCATAAGTGAAACACTTCAAACCAAGAAATTTGGTGGTGGCATTACCCACCGTATACGAAGTATTAGACCCAGACACGGCACACAATTATCGTGGCGCTCCGAAGTCAAATTCCATGTTAATGTATTCACACTCAGAATGTAAGTCTTCATTGATTGAAGATATACTTTACTTCGTGTGTTGCACATCTAAGTCATCAACATGCATAAGTGTTAGGATGTGTGCCTGATCACAGGACATTTGAGGATTCCAAGATATTTAGCTCACACCATAACTTGCAAAACCTTTTCTCATCCAAGGGCTTTGTGAAGATATCTGCCAGTTGCTCTTCAGTGTTGACGTGAATGATGTCAATATCTTTCTTCATGGCATGATCTCCGAGAAAATGATGACGAATTTCAATGTGCTTTGTCTTCGAGTGCTGGACTGGATTGTTGGCAATCTTGATAGCGCTTTCATTGTCGCAGAAGAGAGGGACTTGCTTCAGATTGATGCCATAGTCCTTGAGAGTTTGCTTCATCCACAGAAGCTGAGCGCAGCAAGATCCAGCACCAATGTATTCAGATTCAGCAGTTGAGAGTGATACACAGTTTTGCTTCTTTGAAGACCAACAGACAAGTGATCGTCCCAGAAAGTGACATGTGCCTGATGTAGACTTGCGATCGACCTTGTCACCAGCATAATCAGCATCCGAGAATCCAACCAGATCAAATCTTGAGCCCTTTGGATACCATAATCCGAGTGTTGGGGTGTAAGCTAAATATCTAAGAATTCGCTTCATAGCTAAGTGATGCGATTCCTTTGGTGCCGCTTGGAATCGAGCACACATGCAAACACTAAGCATAATATCTGGCCTAGATGCACATAGGTAAAGTAAAGAACCAATCATGGAGCGGTATACCTTTTGATCGAACTCTTTACCATTGTCGTCGGGACCAAGATGGTGTTTGGCTGGCATTGGCGTCATGTACCCTTTGCAATCTTGCATTCCAAACTTCTTCAGACAGTCTTTGAGATTTTTTTCTTGAGATATGAAGACGCCATTCCTTTGCTGACGAATTTGAAGACCAAGGAAGAACTTCAGCTCACCCATCATGGACATCTGATATTGCTCTTGCATCATGTATCCAAACTCATCACTATACTTCTGGTTGGTGCAGCCGAAGATAATGTCATCCACATATATTTGGCACACAAACAGTTCACCATCATATGTCTTCGTGAAGAGTGTGGGATCGAGGGATCCAGGTTTGAAGCCTTTTCTCTTCAGGAAGTCTTTGATCGTATCATACCAAGCGCGAGGAGCTTGTTTGAGTCCATACAGTGCTTTGTTTAGTTTGTACACCATATCAGGATGTTTTGGATCTTCAAAGCTAGGTGGTTGAGCAACGTACACTTCTTCTTCAATCTTGCCATTGAGGAATGCACTCTTCACATCCATTTGATATAGCAAGATGTTGTGGTGATTTGCATAGGCTAGCAATATGCGAATAGCTTCAAGCCTTGCTACAGGAGCAAATGTTTCATCGAAGTCAATTCCTTCAACTTGAGTATATCCTTGAGCCACAAGACGTGCTTTGTTTCTGACGACTTGACCATGCTCATCTTGCTTGTTTCGATATATCCATTTAGTGCCAATAATGTTATGCTTGTGAGGGTCAGGGCGCTTGACAAGTTCCCAAACGTTATTCAGCTTGAACTGTTGAAGTTCTTCTTGCATGGCTTGAATCCATTCAGGTTCCATAAAGGCTTCAATAACTTTCTTGGGTTCTGATATTGACACAAATGAAAAATGCCAACAGAAATTTGCTAACTGTGTTGCTCTTGAGCGAGTAAGTGTACCAGGTGCAATGATGCTATCAATTATATTCTCAATCTGTACTTCATTTGCAACATGAGGATGAACTGGACGAAGACCTTGCTCATGCTGATCATTGTCATCATTGGGAGGATTGTGTTCGGTCTGAGCATTGTCTTCAGGTTGGTTTGGTGCAGAAATGATAAGTTCCTCTTCAGGCTGTGCTTCAGAAGGCATGATTTCACCAGTTCCCATCAGCTTGATAGATTCGCTGGGAGGTGCTTCATCCAGTGTGCTTGGTAGGAGCTCTCGTTGTGAACCATTGGTTTCATCAAATCGCATGTCCACAGTTTCAACAATCTTGTAGTGAAAGAGGTTGAAGACTCTGTAAGAGTGCGAGTCCTTTCCATAACCGAGCATGAAGCCTTCATGAGCTTTAGGTGCAAATTTTGACTTGTGATGGGGATCCTTGATCCAGCACCTAGCACCAAAGACTCTGAAGTAGCTGACATTTGGCTTCTTGCCAGTAAGGAGCTCATAGGATGTTTTGCCCAGAAGCTTGTGGATGTAAACACGGTTGATGATGTGACATGTTGTATCAATAGCTTCAGGCCAGAACTTTCTTGGTGTCTTGTACTCATCGAGCATTGTTCGAGCCATCTCAATGAGAGTTCTGTTCTTGCGCTCTACAATGCCATTTTGCTGAGGTGTGTATGGAGAAGAAAACTCATGAGTGATTCCCATTGTATCCATATAAAGATCAAGCCCGGTATTCTTGAATTCAGTGCCGTTATCACTTCTGATATGCTTGATCTTGATGCCATAATTGTTCATGGCTCGATTGGCAAATCATCTGAAGACATCTTGTACTTCAGTCTTGTAGAGAATTATGTGCACCCATGTGTATCTTGAGCAGTCATCAACAATAACGAAGCCATAGAGACAAGCTGTTGTTGTGAGGGTAGAGTAGTGAGTAGGGCCAAATATGTCCATGTGTAACAGCTCGAAGGGTTGAGATGTCGTCATGATTGTCTTCAAGGGGTGCTTCGCCCTAGTCATCTTTCCAGCTTCACAGGCACCACACAAATGATCTTTCTTGAACTTGACACCTTCGATGCCTATGACATGCTTCTTCTTGACGAGTGTGTGTAAGTTCCTCATGCCAGCATGCCCCAGCCTCCGATGCCAGAGCCAGCATTCTGAAGCTTTTGCAAGAAGACATACGGCAAGCTATGGACCTGCTGAGAAATCTACCATGTATAGATCATCTTTCCTATACCCTTCAAAGACTAGAGACTTGTCAGATTCCATTAGTACAAGGCAACCATATTTTCCAAATAGCATAATCATGTTCAAGTCACAAAGCATTGAGACAGACATTAAGTTGAACCCAAGGGATTCAACAAGCATCACTTTATCCATGTGTTGATCCTTTGAGATTGCAACTCTACCTAGACCCAATACCTTGCTTTTACCAGTGTCAGCAAATGTGATTTGACTCTTGTCGGATGGACGTAAGTTTGAGTCCATGAGAATACTTCGATCACCAGTCATATGATTAGTGCATCCGCTGTCGATAATCCATTCTGAAGCACGAGGTGTCATACCCTACAGTGCAGTTAGGAGGATAGGCTTCACAAGGTATGTTGTGAAGCATAAGCATTTGACGCACACTAGGATTATCACAGCTTAGATCAAGGTTAGAACACACAGTATGACAGATAAGCGATTCATATGTGGAATACATAGTAAGTCATTTTATCTAGCATCCCGTAATGTGTTTTAGGTCCCCAACAATAGTATCGGACGCCTTTGATTGCTGGCTGGAGACCATATTCTGCAAAAGAGAGTTAATTCTTCTTCACCACCCACATCTTCAGGGGTGGCTTAGAAGCAATGAGTCTAAGTGCAGCATCTGATAATTTCGGCTTTGAAGCCCTAGCAAATAGCCTTGCAGGAGATGAATGATACTCATATGAATCAGCAGAAAAGTTCTTTGTCGGGGAAGCTGATCCACGAACACCTATGGGGCCGGCGGACCGGGCCCCTTTCGGTTCGGCGGGGGGCGGAGATCGCACGAAGAGTGGATCGAGGTGAAGCACACGAGCAGTTTACCCAGCTTCAGAGCTCTCCGGAGAGATAATACTCCTACTGCTGCATGTCTGATTGTATTATGCTCTTGCTCGGGAGAGCTAAGTGTTTTTCTGGCTTCCGAATGAGCCCAACCCCCCTTACGTTACCCACGGGCCTCCTTTTATATGCTCAAGGGGTCACCGACAGGTGGCAACACAGAGAAGGGTAAAAGCGTAAAAAGTGTGCGGTTGGTACACCTACTTGCACAGTGTATCCTACCTAACCCTGACGGCAGGGGACAAAGGCATTAAATGCCCGTCTGTGTCGCCCAAACAGTGCAGAAAGGGACCGTCAGGGACGCCATCGTTCACCACGATGGTGATCTTGTCAGCGTCGCATGCCACCGCGCACCGCTGGCTGCACAGCCTCACGCCATGCGCGCCTGGAAAGGCCCCCAGAGCGACACGTTGGCGGATGTGCTGGAGCGTGGGTACAGAGTGGTCGTCGTCTTGTCGCGCCCGGAAGCTTGTCGCTCACCAGGCCTCGAGATGCCTTGGTTGGTCTTCCCGGCAAGCGCCTCTTGCCGGGGCCTTGTTGCCTTGCCGGGACGCGTGGCGCGTCGCGGCAAGTTCCTTGGGATGCCTTGGTTGGCCTTCCCGGCAAGCTCCTCTTGCCGGGGCCTTGTCTCCTTGGCTTGAATACTTTGTTCTTGAATGGCTCCAAAGGAACCACGGAGGATCTTGGCGGTCGCCCGGCAAGCCTTGCCGCGGGGTGCTGCAACTGCCCGTGCACATTTTCGGGATACTAGAGTACCCCTATTCTAGTACACCGATAGGAGCCCCCGGGCCTGGGCCACACACGGTGCCGAGCGCTGTTGGGCCAGGCCCAAAACAGGGCATGGGCACACGCGGCCTGGCTTACGCCGAATCTTGCTCCGCATCCACCGCACCCTCCCCGAACGGCATGCGTTGATTGCGGCATCGTGGGAGAGATCGTGGGTGGTTTCTTTATTCGGAAGGGTGAAACGTCCGCCCCCTCCCTCTTTATAAGTAGGGGAAACAGGGGCAGTTCGTCCACTTCGCCGGTTGCTACTCCATTCTCACAAATCTCCGTCGCTCCCCCCTTCTTCCCGAAGCCGAAGGAGAGCAGCGCTCCGCCCCCCATTGCCACCAACATCACCAACGCCGCCAACTTCCTCCACCACCTCCGCCATGGCTCCAAAAGCCGACAAGGGGAAGGGTGTGAAGTCGGCCGAGGCGCAGCAGCTCGCGGTGCTGCGGAAGGAGTGGGCCCTCTTCTCCCCTCAGCTCGGTGCAAAGGAGCTGAGGGAGTACTACTACCTCTTCTGGTCGACGGAGACGCGAGCGCATCCGCGCACGAGGGTACTCCCGGCCACTGCTTCGAGACTGGCTCCGAACGGGTACCCCTTTTTCGCGCTGTTCTTCTACTGCGGGCTCTGCCCGCCTTTCTCTGAATTCTTTGCGACATCATGAACACCTATGGGTTCCGCCTCCTTGACTTCACCCCCAACGCCGTTCTGACCATGGCAGTTTTCGCACATTTGTGCGAAAACTTTGTCGGAGTCCACCCAAACGTAGCCCTTTTCCGCCACTTCTTCATGCCTTGAGTCGAGAGAGGAGAGCCCCTTGCCGGCGGGATCGCTTGGATCTCGAGGAGTCGGCAAGAAGGAAGCATATCTGGAGGGTGAGCTCCGCAGCAAGTGGGAGGAGTGGAGAGCAGAGTGGTGCTGGATCGTCGAGGAGGAGCCCGCAGCCATTCACTGCCGTGCGCCAAGCCCCAATAGTATGCGGCAATGATTGGAGCAACATGGCCCCGGAAGATGACAGGCTGAAGATTGCCGTCACCCGCATCCTTCGCCTCAGGCTTTCCGGGCTCACTGTAGGCGCTGTAGGCGCAGATTTCCTTCGCCGCCGTATCGCCCCCCTGCAGGAGAGGGGGAGACCCGCCTGGGAGTTCAAGAACTCGGCGGATATCATGAGGCTGCGCCCGGGCCTCAATTTTAACTTCACGGTCTTGGAATTGGACGCGATGCTTCTGGAGCTGTTCAAGCGCGACCCCCAGCACCCATTTGTGTTGCCGCGGAAGGTCGTTCCGCTGTGCAACAATTCTTCACTTGACCGCATCCGCGCGATGATGCTGTTGTGTGACTCTCACGGAATCGCCCCAACTTAGCAAGAACCTGCGGATGACGTCGTGCGAGCGTTCTTCGACGACTTGGTAGAAGTGCCAGTCCGCGCTGATGAGCAGAAGAGCCTCACCCGCGACACCACCGATGCGGAGATGCAGCGCATCGCCACCAGGCTGGAAGAGGCGGCAGCAGCTGCTGCCGCGGGCGTGTTCGGGTTCACCGTGGAGGAGGCAGAGGCAGCAGAGGCGGCAAGCCTTGCCGAGCGCGAGGAGTTTGCCGGCGAAGAAGATCTTGCCGGCCTGAAGCTGAGCCGAGCGAGCCCGGCGAGGAAGAGCCCGAACCTTCAGACAGCTTGCCGCAGGCGGAGCCCCCGGCTCCGGCAAGGAGGCGCCTCCGCAAGGCCGCGGACGTAGCGGGGCGGCAGACGGGTCAGCAGCCGCCGGCCGTGCGACACGCTCTACCGCGGCAAGCACTGTTGCCGCGGGAGCGCCTCACGCCGCTGCGGCAACTGGAGCGGGGTCTTCTCGGTCCACCGGCACTGCTCCTGCCAAGCGGGCGAGGGAGCCTACTCCTCCGCCTCGCCACACCGGAGGTGAGCCGGACTTCGATCTCTCCGCGCTCAGCTCTGATGACGAAGAAGAAGAGTAAGATCCCTTTGCTGTCCTCGTAGTTCTTCAATCTTGTTATCTTGTTGCTTTCGTCTTGTATCTGACTTGCTTCGATCTGAATCCATTCCTTTTCAGGACGCTGGCCCAGAGAGCGGTGAAGAGAGCCAAGGCCCCGGTGATTGTCATCGAAGATGATCTCACCGTGTCAGCAGGGGGTGTGTCTGAGACCACCTTGATGGACCCGGCAACTACTCCCCAAAGCAGCCCCCAGCGCAGCCCCCAGCGTAAGTTTATAGTTTACTTCCTGCCATCAGGTGCGCATGGGTGCTCTTTTCTCTACTGATATCTTGTCTGTTGGATTTGTGTAGGAGCAGAACAGCCTCATCAGGAATGCCCGGAAGCTGCTCCCGAAGTGCCATCTGCCGACTACGCCGCCAAGGGAGGAGTCCCCGGCAAGGGAGCGCTCTCCGGCAAGGGAGAACTCTCCGGCAAGGGGCAGTCCTCCGGCAAGGGACAGCGCCAGCGATCCTCCGATGGTCGAGACCACGACTGCAGATCCAAGCACAGGTAACCCTTTTGCCTGAAAAACTCCCCTTGGGTTCTTCTTCTTCTGATTTTCTTCTTGAACACTTACTTGACCTTTCTCCCCTCTTCGGTCGTCAGATCCACCCGCCACGGAGCCGATGGAGACAGAGGCCGCCGGTGAGGATGACGCGCGTGGCAACAACAACGACGCCGCTGCCACCGAAGAAGAGGCCGGTGCTGATGATCCCGTCGGCGAAGAGGCCGCCAAGGCTGCCGCCGCAGAAGCGGGCGAGGGATCCGGCGATCGCACTGACGGCCCCGAGGCCGCAGGAGCGCCAGGCGCTGCACCGACCGCCGATCCCTCCGCCGACGCTGCAGCGCGAGGCTCAGAAGAGCCCCAGCCCGGCGCCTACTTGAAGGCCGGCGACGATATCTTCATCAAGCTCCCCTGGGCGTCAAGCTCCAGGGCGCCGGTCGAGGGAGAAATCCTGGACGGAGAAGTGCTCGCCTCTGCTGGGCTGACGGTGGTCGACACGCCAAGCAGCAGCAGCGACGAGCCTGAGGAGGAGCGGCTGCTGCGGAAGCTGATGTCGCTTTACCGCGCCCGCCAAGCCAAACTGGCGTCCCGAGAGGCGCTTGTCGCGAAGGCGGGGGTTGATATTGAGAAGCGCGCGGAGGAGCTCCGAGGCCTCAGGCAGGAAGCTCTCCGGTCCTTGGCGGAGGAGCGGGAGCAACTTCTCGAGGAGCGGAAAGCCTTCCTCCTCGAGAAGGCTGAAGCTGAAGAGAAGCAACGGCTTGTCGCCAAAAACTTATTCGCACAGGAAGGAGAGTTGGCGCAGCGCAAGGTGAACCTTGACAGCCACGAGGAGGAACTTGCCGCGCGGGAGCAAGCAATTGGCGAGGCTCTCAAGGAGGCAAAGAATGCTGCCGCACCTGCCGAGGCCGCCAAGAAGGAGCTGGAGACAAAGGTAGCGCGGCTGGAGGCTGATCTCAGGGCGAGTGGCGAGGAGCTTGCCACTCTCAAGCGTGAGCGCGTGAAGGATGCTACTGCTCATGGTGAACTGCAGGGCCTTCTCGCAGAGAGGAGCAAGGAGCTCAGCGCCGCCAAGGACTCCAACGCGGACCTCGAGTTGAAGCTGGCCACTTTGACTCAGACACTAGACGGTGCCAGGGAGCGGGAGGTGGCCTTGTCGGAGAAGATCAAGGCCGACGAGGCGCTGCTGGCGAATGCTGCTGCCGCCCACGACGCCTTCAGGGAGACTGTGGAGCACTGGACTGAGGGTCTGGTGAATATTTCCGCCGCCATCGACGGGGAGCTGGCGCAGCTGGGGATGGAGGAGCTCGGGTACTCCTCCGACGAGCACCTCCAACCCAGCGCCAAGCTCAGCCTGTTCTTCAAGGGCGTGGCGATGGCACTCCAGCGACTCCGGGAGAAGATCCCAAAGTAGCTGGCCGACGAGTCGCGTAGGATCTGCGCGGGGGCTCTTCAGAAGGTGCTGGTGAAGGTGGCCTTCTGCAATCCAGGCCTCAACCTCACCAACGTCCTCAAATCCTTGCCGCCGGATGCTGATCTGGATGCGCTCAAGGCCTTTGTCGCACCCATTGTGGACAAGGTGAGAGAGATCAAGAGGGTTGAGGGCGATCGCGTAGATTAGGCCGCCCGATTCTTTTTCCTTGTCGCTGCTAATCATGTCATGAGAACAATCTGTTAGAGCTGCGACAAGCTATCTTGTAATATAACTCTATTTTGGGTAGAGATTTGCTATGTTATTTCCTTTACTTGATCCCTTCCTTTGTATGTTTTTACCCTACGCTTTTAGGGAACTTGTCGGCGCTGGAACCTTTGCCGCGAGCGCTGAGTGCGGGACATCAGCAGCCTGCTGGTGATGCCGCTTCCGACAAGAAACCTTGTCGCAACTAGTCGCAGCTCACTTAAGTTGTTGAGCGGACTCGAAACAAAGTAAGGGCGCAACTAGCTACGAGTTGGTTCCTCCGCGCACAGGTTTTCCATACAAAGCACGGTCGTTCAAGGAAGATAACTTTAAAATTTAAAAACTGATTGCTCAAACTTTGGCAACTTAGCTTTTCTGTCGTTTGCTTTCCGGTAAGGCGAAAACTTGCTTGAACGACGCCTGATCCACACCATTATCTTCTCCTTCCCCCCCCCCCGGGAAACTTGTGGGCGAGGGAACCTTCCTTTCCTTTTTGAGAAAAAGAAAGAAGAGAAAATAAAGGCATGGAGCCTTATAGCTCGTTATTGCTTACCGGGGGTAGGTGCTGCACAAAGTGTCAGATAACGCATGCAAATATAAAGTAAAAAGCATGAAATTGACAAGATGTGCGGAGCACATGAGCTTTACTTATGCACGGGATCTGCGCCCGGCTTTGTACAAAGGATTACATGCAACATCGGCAAGACTTGTACAAAAGGTGGTTGCCGGAACGGGTTCCGGCAACCGCGCCCTACGGGTAAAACTTACGAAGATGCTCAATGTTCCAGGAGTTGCTCACCGGAGTGCCATCTTCGGTCTCAAGGCGGACAGCGCCAGGCCTAGTGACTCGTTTCACCCGATAAGGGCCTTCCCACTTCGGCGTCAACTTGTTGGAATTCTTGGCGGACTGAACGCGCCGAAGAACAAGGTCGCCTTCCTCGAAGCTTCTGGCTTTAACTTTGCGGCTATGGTAGCGGCGCAAAGCTTGCTGGTATCGAGCAGCTCGTACAGCAGCCTGAAGACGATCCTCCTCAAGGAGCAGCGCGTCATCTTGTCGCAGCTGCTCTTGCTCAAGCTCATCATAAGCGAGCACTCGAGGCGACCCGTATACGAGTTCCGTGGGGAGAACTGCCTCTGCTCCATAGACTAGAGCGAAAGGTGTCTGGCCAGTGGCTCGATTTGGCGTCGTCCTGATCGACCAAAGAACCACCGGCAGCTCCTCGATCCAGTTCTTCCGCACTTGCGCAGCCTGTCGAAAGTTCTGGTCTTGAGCCCGCGCAGCACTTCAGCATTTGCCCTCTCCGCTTGACCGTTGCTTCTCGGATGAGCAACAGAAGCGAAGCAGACCTTGGCGCCAAGATCTTGGACGTACTGCATGAAGGTGCGGCTCGTAAATTGCGTGCCGTTGTCGGTGATGATCCTGTTAGGGATCCCGAAACGGCAAACAATCGACCTGAAGAACTTGACTGCTGACTGTGCTGTCACCTTCCTCACTGGTTCCACTTCCGGCCACTTTGTGAACTTGTCGATTGCAACGTACAAGTACTCAAAGCCCCCGATAGCTCGGGGGAAGGGGCCGAGGATATCGAGCCCCCAGACCGAAAATGGCCAGGATAAAGGGATCGTCTGGAGAGCTTGAGCTGGCTGGTGTATCTGCTTGGAATGGAACTGGCACGCTTCACACTTGGTTACTTGTGCAGTTGCATCCTGGAGGGTTGTCGGCCAAAAGAAACCTTGCCGGAATGCCTTGCCGGCAAGTGCTCTTGCGCCAATGTGGTGACCACATATGCCTCCATGTATCTCTGCCAACAGCTTCTGTCCTTCTTCCCGGTGAATACACTTCAATTTCACACCGTTGTGTCTTCTTCTGTACAGTGTGTCGTCGACAAACTGGTACATACTTGACTGCCGGGCTACTCTTTTCGCTTCTTCTTGTTCTTCGGGAAGTTCTCCTATCTGAAGGAAATGGACAATCTGTTGTGCCCATGCTGGAGCTTGCGGCTCAACAACAAGGACTAAAGGCACATCTGCTGTTGCGGGAACATCCACTTCTACGGCAAGAACCTGTGGCTCCGCCGGAGCTTGATGTTCCCCGGCAAGCTTGCCGGAGCAAAACTTGTCGGGAGCGTCTGCTTCAACGGAACAAACCCTAAGGCTTGTCGGAGCAGACTGCTCCTCAGCATCCTTGGCGCTGATTTTGGGGACCTTCTTGGCGGCGGCTTCGGGGAGCTCTGCGGGAAAGTAGTCACCAGAAATCAACTTCGTCTTCTTGCTCTGTCCAGTTGATGGTGTTACGGATGGTTGAGTTAGCTTGAGCACAAAGATCTCTGGTTCCACAGGTAACTTCAGTGCGGCACACTTTGACAGGCCATCGGCAATGTCGTTCTGAGCTCTTGGAACATGTTCCATCTGCAGGCCGTCAAAGTGCTCTTCTAGCTTTCTCACTTCATCAACATAAGCTTCCATCAACGGACTCTGGTAATTCTTGTTCACTTGGTGGACGACAAGCTGTGAGTCACCCCTGACAATGAGCTTCTTGATCCCGAGGTCCGCTGCGATCCTGAGACCGGCAAGCAATCCTTCATACTCTGCAGTATTGTTCGTTGCTTGCTCCTTGGGAAAGTGCATCTGGACTACGTACTTGAGATGCTCTCCGGTGGGTGCAACAAGTAGCACGCCAGCACCGGCGCCTTGCAGCGAGAAGGCACCATCAAAGTACATCAGCCACTCTTTGCTTGCTTCCTTGACGGGGATGCTCATTTCTGGAATTTCTTCATCTGGTGTTGGCGTCCACTCTGCTATGAACTCTGCCAATGCTCTGCTTTGGATAGTTGAAGTGCTCTCAAACTTGAGGCCAAAGCTTGACAGTTCTAGTGCCCACTCGACAATCCTGCCTGTTGCTTCTGGATTTTGCAGTATCCTCTTCAACGGAAAGCGAGTGACAACTGTGATCTCATGTGCTTGGAAGTAATGGCGCAGCTTTCTCGAGGCCATGAGGAGGCCGAAAAGCAATTTCTGCACACCAGAGTACCTTGACCTAGCCCCCTGCAGAAGGGAACTGACAAAGTAAACTGGGCGCTGCACCATTCTCTTCTGCATCTTCTCATGCTCCTGCGCAGATCCATCCTTGTCGGGACCAGAGCTTGCCGGTGAAGTCCCTTGCTTGTCGCTGGATGCACTTGCCGTGGTTGCCGGCTCATCATCCGCCTCCCTCTCCGCCACTAACGCAGCACTAACCACTTGATTGGTCGCCGCTATATATAGCAGCAACTTCTCTTGTGGCTTAGGTGCGACAAGTGTTGGAGTGGAGGACAGGTATCTCTTCAAGTCCTGCAGCGCAGCCTCCGCTTCCGGAGTCCATTTCATTGGACCTGCCTTTTTCAAAATTTTGAAAAATGGCAGGGCGCGCTCAGCAGACCTAGAGATAAACCTGCTGAGAGCAGCTACACAACCGGCAAGTCTTCGTACATCCTTGACGCGCTTTGGTGCTTCAATCTGCTCAATGGCCTTGATCTTGTCGGGATTGGCTTCAATTCCCCGCTGAGACACGAAGAACCCGAGAAGCTTGCCGGAGGGGACTCCAAACACGCACTTCTCGGGGTTAAGCTTGAGGTTGATCTTGCGCGGATTTGCAAAGGTTTCGTCTAAATCTTGAATTAGGGTCGCTTTGTCCTTGCTCTTGACCACTATGTCATCCATGTAGGCTTCCACATTTCTGTGCATTTGCGGTTCAAAAGCGTCATGGACTACCCTTGCAAATGTTGAACCAGCATTCTTCAAACCGAAAGGCATCCGTACGAAACAGTATGTGCCACATGGGGTAATGAATGCGGTTTTCTCCTCATCCTCTTCTGCCATGAAGATCTGATGATATCCTGAGTATGCATCAAGAAATGAAAGCAAGTCACATCCGGCCGTGGAGTCAACAATCTGGTCGATGCGCGGCAAGGGAAATGGGTCTTTGGGGCAAGCTTTATTAACATCGGTAAAGTCAATACACAGCCTCCATTTCCCGTTTGCCTTGCGCACGACTACAGGATTGGCCAACCACGTAGGATGGAGCACTCCTCTGACAAGGCCTGCTGCTTCCAATTTCTTGATCTCTTCTGCAATGAATTCTTGGCGCTCCAATGCCTGTTTCCTGACTTTCTGCTTGACGGGCCGCGCATGAGGACAGACGGCAAGATGGTGCTCGATTACTTTCCTGGGAACACCGGGGATGTCAGACGGTTGCCATGCAAACACGTCGACGTTCGCCCGCAGGAAAGCAACGAGCGCGCTTTCCTATTTAGGGTCGAGAGTGGCACTGATGGTGAAGGTACCACCAGTGCCGTCCTCCTTGGCGGACACCTTCTTGGTCTCTGGTGGAGCTGCCATTGTCTTCTTACACTTGCCGGTGGAGCTCGATGGTGCGTCCTCGACGGTAGCGCAGCACTCCGAAGAGGTGCGCTTGCCGGAGTGGGCATCAGAGCTCTTGCCGGACTTGGTCTTCTTCTTCCCCCCGGGAGCTTCAGCGGCAAGTGAGTTGCGATCTGTTGCGGCTGCTGCTTCCCGGTAGATCTTGTCGGCGCAGATAAGAGCATCCTTCTTGTCGCCAGGGACAGAGATGACACTTATCGGGCCTGGCATCTTCAGTACGTTGTATGCATAATGAGAGGCTGCCATGAACTTGGCGAGTGCTGGACGGCCAAGTATCCCATTGTAAGGCAATGGAAAGTCAGCAACGTCAAAAGTGACCCTCTCAGTCCTGAAGTTCAACTCGCTGCCAAATGTTACCGGCAACGTGATCTTTCCATTCGGCTTGCTCCTTCCCGGATTGATTCCTTGGAACGTGTCGGTCTCTTAGAGCTCGCCATCAGGGATCTGGAGTTTCTGGAGCACTGCGGAGGAGATCAAGTTCAAGCCGGCCCCGCCGTCAACTAGCATCTTAGTGACCTTGAGGTTGCGGATAGTTGGCGAAACCAACATCGGCAAGCACCCGACCGCAGTTATGCGATCTGGGTGGTCCTCAATATCAAAGATGATAGGCGTGCCGGACCATTTCATAGGCTTGCGTGACTCGACGGGTGGTTCTGCCGCATTGACTTCCCGCACCCATTGCTTGAGCTGGCGGTGTGAAGTATGCAGAGAAGCACCACCGTCAACGCACAGGACCTCTGTGGCTTTCTGGAACTCCTGCTCATCGGTCTCATCTTCATCCATATCTTCATCGTCGTCATCATCTTCATCCTTGTCGCGGCCGTGGGGAGGTCTGTCTCCTTGCCGCTGCTTGGCCTTGCCGCGGCGTCCTCCTCGGCCGGGACGTTTCCTGCTGGCTCCTCCAGCACCTTCCTGGGCTTTCTCCTTGTCGCGCCGCTCGTATTCAGCCTTTTGCTGCTCAACAAGCTGCTCGACCTTCTTGCAGCTCTGGAGGTCATGGCCCTTGGTGCGGTGGATCTTGCAATACTGCTTGTTGGTGCTGTCCTGCTTGTCGGCGACCATCACAGCTGCGGCAACCTCCTTTCCGGAGCTACCAGCTTCGGCTTTCTTGCCGGACTGCTCAACAACTAGCACATCTTTGCCTTTCTTCTTCCTGTTGTTCCGCCGCCGGTTCTTCCTTGCCGGGGCAGTTTCCTCACTATCAGATCCTCCTGCTCCTGTGTTCTCTCCGGGGAGTTTCCTCCCTTCCTCAGCACGTGCGCACTTGTCGGCCAGGGCATATAGCTCACTGACATCTCTGATCTTGCACATCGCCATCTCCTCCCGCATCCTGCGGTTCCACACGTTCTGATGGAACGCGCTGATTAACGCGGCAGGGTGGATGTCTGGGATGTTGTGCTGTACGCGGCTGAATCTTTGAATGTACTTGTGCAGGGGCTCTCCTTCCTTCTGGACGAGCAGATGAAGATCGCTCTCTTGGCCATGAGGCTTGTGGCCGCCTGTAAAGGCGCCGACAAACTGATGGCACAGATCAGCCCAGGAGGATATGGAGTTGTCCGGCAAGTGCATGAGCCAGGATCTGACATTGGGCTTGAGTACCAGTGGGAAGTAGTGGGCAAGGATCTTGTCATCCCGTCCTCCGGCAGCATGCACCGCGATGGTGTAGATGCTGAGGAACTCCGACGGATGCGTCTTGCCGTCGTACTTCTCTGGTACATCTGGCTTGAAATTCTTCGTGCTGGGCCACTGGACTTGCCGCAGCTCACGAGTGAACGCAGGGCAACCTACCGCGTACGGCAAGTCGCCTGGTTCCCCTGGCGCATGCATGTCAACAGAGGGCCCAGCGCGCTTGTCGGATTGACGTCGCGCTTCTCTTCGGCGCTCGATGCGAGTACGAGCGTCTTCTTGCTGTCGTTCGTGAAGAACTTGGCGCTGATCGCGACGAGCTCGTGGATCCGATGACGCAGTGGAGTCGCTGTCGAGGTGGATCCGACGAGTCGGCGATCTTGGCCTTCGGTGTGGAGAGTGCATGGTGGTTGCACCCCCACCGGTTTCGTCGCCACCGGCTCGTGCCTGGCAGTCCTGCCGCGGCCGCGATGCACTTGGCTGCCGCGGAGTGTCGCCGTTGGCGAAGCCAATGAGACTCTGAATGGTGGCCCTCCATTGGTCGATCTTGTCTTCCGCTGGAGGGTAATCCAGGAGCAGCTGAGCTCGCGCCGATCTTCCGCTGGAGTGGTGGGCGGCAGTGGCGAATGGTGCGAGGAGCGGGATATGCTCGGACTTCTAACTATGTTAGAAGGAGCAGCATCCCGTCCAGGCGACCGTGTCTCGCTCGTGCCAACACGTTGGCGTGCATGCTGGTCTTGAGCACCCCGAGATCCACCAGCTCGATCTTGTCCCAACGAACGTATGGTACTGCGAATACCATGACGCTGTTGGTCCTGTGCCTCCTGAGATGGGCGCGGGACATGTACGGACGCCGAGGTCTGTGCAGCCTTGTCCTTGGACCTGGCAGCATCGTAAGCTTCCTCGTCGATGTCCGTTCTTCCGCCGGCGCCTACTCCACCACCCGTTTGCTCCGGCGGTGGTGGAAGTGATGTGGACGGAGCAGCTGCCGCCGAAGTCTTCTTCTTCGGTGGCATGTCGATGAAGAAAATGAAGATCTAGCTCGTGTGAACGCCGGATCAGGTTCGTGCAATCTCGACGCTCCCCTACCTGGCGCGCCAAAGATGTCGGGGAAGCTGATCCACGAACACCTATGGGGCCGGCGGACCGGGCCCCTTTCGGTTCGGCGGGGGGCGGAGATCGCACGAAGAGCGGATCGAGGTGAAGCACACGAGCAGTTTACCCAGCTTCGGAGCTCTCCCGAGAGATAATACTCCTACTGCTGCTTGTCTGATTGTATTATGCTCTTGCTCGGGAGAGCTAACTGCTTTTCTGGCTTCCGAATGAGCCCAACCCCCCTTACGTTGCCCACGGGCCTCCTTTTATATGCTCAAGGGGTCACCGACAGGTGGCAACGTAGAGAAGGGTAAAAGCGTAAAAAGTGTGCGGTTGGTACACCTACTTGCATAGTGTATCCTACCTAACCCTGACGGCAGGGGACAAAGGCATTAAATGCCCATCTGTGTCACCCAAATAGTGTATAAAGGGACCGTCAGGGACGCCATCGTTCGCCATGATGGCGATCTTGTCAGCATCGCATGCCACCGCGCACCGCTGGCTGCACAGCCTCACGCCACGCGCGCCTGGAAAGGCCCCTAGAGCGACACGTTGGCGGATGTGCTGGAGCGTGGGTACAGAGTGGTTACTTGCCGCGGCAAGCGCCTTGCCACGGTCGTCGTCTTGTCGCGCCCGGAAGCTTGTCGCTCACCAGGCCTCGAGATGCCTTGGTTGGTCTTCCCGGCAAGCTCCTCTTGCCGGGGCCTTATTGCCTTGCCGGGACGCGTGGTGCGTCGTGGCATGTTCCTTGGGATGCCTTGGTTGTCCTTCCCGGCAAGCTCCTCTTGCCGGGGCCTTGTCTCCTTGGCTTGAATACTTTGTTCTTGAATGGCTCCAAAGGAACCACGGAGGATCTTAGCGGTCGCCCGGCAAGCCTTGCCGCGGGGTGCTGCAACTGCCCGTGCACAAGTTCGGGATACTAGAGTACCCCTATTATAGTACACCGACATTCTTAGTCCTATGAACATGGCGGTTTGAGGACACACGTTCATATTCATAAGTTTGAGCATGATTTCCCTGCAAAACATAGGCGTTAGGGTGACTCAAGTGAGTCATGTATTCGTATGAAGTCGTTGGACCATATGATGCCTTTGGTCTAGGGTTTGTCTTCTTCCCTGGTGGTGTCATGATGACATTCACTGGAAGATTCTCAAGACAGCTTTTGGGAACCCAGATCTTCTTCATAGGTGATCCATTCCTGCAGTTAGTACCAATATACCTGGCAAACACTTCACCATTTTGATTTTTGAACAGTTTATAGTTTGCATCAAAGGTTTCATCAATGATAATAGGATTAGCACAGGTAAAGCCAGATAAAGTGGATGGATCCACTGAAGGTTCCTTTGCAGCAACCCATGTGGTTTTGGGATACTGCTCGGGCTTCCAGTAGGAACCATCAGCATTCATTTTCCTCTCGAACCCAACACCCTCTTTCCTAGGGTTTCGGTTCAGAATCTGCTTTTTGAGGACATCACAAAGTGTCTGATGTCCTTTCAGACTTGTATACATCCCTGTTTCAAGCAATGTCTTCAACCTAGCATTTTCATCAGCAATAGAAGTGGTATCCCCCATAGAGGGGTTAGTTTCCATATCAATAGTTGAAGACAATGCAACAGCAGCGGCATTGGAACATTCAGCAACAAAGGTAGCGTTATCACGCTCAATGCATTTTAAACATAGTGATTCAAATCCATTCTGTGAAAAGCTGATTTGTTGAGCCAGTAATGAATCGCGCTCCTTCAGAAGATCTCCATAATCCACTCTTATATTTTCAAGATCTTGCTTTCTTTGAAGACATCTAGAAGAAAGTTTCTCATGATCAGACAAGAGAGCATTATGTTGATCTTGAAGGGCGTCAAACTTGGAATGAAGTCTCTGAAGACTCTCAGCCAAAGCTTTTGACTGATCCATTTCTTCGCCCAACATATCATCGCTCTTCCTAAGCATGTTTTGGACCTTTTCCAAAGCTCTATGTTGTTTAGTGGCAAGGGAAGCAAGTTTGACATAGCTGGGGCCAAATTCATCACCTGATTCATCATCACTAGTTTCAGAGAGGTAGCATTCAGTTACCTTAGCACCCCCTGCCATGAGGCATGGTGAAGATGAAGACGATTCAGGTGGAAAGGTCATCTCTTTAAGAGTGTCCTTGTAGTCATCAAGCCAAGGATCATGACGATTAAGATGACCTTCATAGACCTCAGTAAGCCGGTCCCAGATTAGCTTCGCGTGATTGAGGTGCATGACGTTCCTGAACTGATTTCGGGACAGACAGGAGCAGATGACATCCTTTGCTGTGAGGTTCAGTAGAGTGTACTTGCGAATGTCATCAGCCTCCGCCATCTTGCATAGATCGGTAAGACCAATCTCAGTGACGGTCCACAGTTCGCTATCCATAGCTATGAGTCGCTTCTTCATCATGGCTTTCCACCGAGGATACTCATGACCGTCAAAGGTGGGGCAAGATACATTCCTCAATCCTGCAGTCGACATAGCTAAACTCCAGGTGGTTAAACCGAATCACACAGGACAAGGGAGTACCTTGCTCTGATACCAATTGAAAGTGCTAGTTATCGACTAGAGGGGGGGTGAATAGGAGATTTTTATCAAAGTCTTCAAAACATGGAAGTTTCAAAGACAAACAATAGAAATGACCTAATTGATATGCAGCGGAAGATAAACTACAACAAGCAAGCCATATTCAAGTATGCAATAATGTGAACGTACAAAGACTAATAGCAGCTAGGTAGTAAGGATCGGGATGGAAGATAGTATGAAGCCAATCAACGATAGTAGTCAAGCAATGAAGTGAAACAGATAAGACAAATAAGCAATGACTTCACGAAGACAAACTCAAAGTAAAAGAGGGAAGGGATAGAACCAGTCACTTGTTGAAGACACAGGATTTGTTGGACCAGTTCCAGTTGCTGTGACAACTGTACGTCTGGTTAGGGAGGCTGAGATTCAACTCAGAAGACCGCGTCTTCACCTTATTCCCCTTGAGTTAAGTACACACAGTCCTCGCCCAATCACTCTGGTAAGTCTTCAAGGTAGACTTCCGAACCTTCACAGACTTCGTTCACTGGCAATCCACAATGACTCTTGGATGCTCAGAACGCGACGCCTAACTGGCTGGAGGATACACAGTCCTCATGTGTAATAAGTCTTCAGGTCACACAGACAGAAAGACTTCAGTGATGCCTAACACTCTTTGGCTCTGGGTGTTTGGGATTTGTCCTCGCAAGGATTTATCTCTCAAAAGCTTCGAGGTGGGTTGCTCTTAAAACGACAAAAGCCGTAAACTAACTCTAAGCAGCCACCAATTTATGGTGTAGGGGGTGGGCTATTTATAGCCACAAGACAACCCAACCTGATATGTCCGAAATGACCCTGGGTCACTAAGGAACTGACACGTGTTCCAACGGTTAGATTTCAAACACACATGGCAACTTTATTTGGGCTACCAGCAAAGCTCCCTCATCCAGCTCTGGATAAGATTTGCTCTCATTGTCTTTGCTCGAAGACATAGGATTTGGGTTGAGCATCACTTCAGTCACTCTGACTTTGTTCACTTGGACCCCACTTAACAGTACGGTGGTTCCTATGACTCAACAAAGAAGAAAAGGAAACAACGAAACAACACAGTCTTCGTGCTTCATAGTCTTCGCTCAATGTCTTCTCATGTCATAGTCTTCAATGTGACTATCTTCACATACCACCATTGTCTTCAATGTCTTTATACATTTTTAGGGGTCATCTCCTGTAGGTAAACCGAATCAATGAGGGACACTACCTGCGTTATCCTACAATTCTCACAAACGCATTAGTCCCTCAACCAACTTTGTCGTCAATACTCCAAAACCAACTAGGGGTGGCACTAGATGCACTTACACAAAGCAATTTTTTCGTCAGCCCAGGCCTTTTTCTCCATTTCAAAGTCTTTTTCAGTTTTTCTTGTTTAGATATATTGAATTCAAACTTGGAATTGGCTCTTTGGGTTTCTATTTCTTGTGTTTCCAGGCGGTTCTTCAAACCAGATACTTCTGATTCAAGTTGACTGGTGGTGGCCTGTACACATACCGGGTCAAAACCATGACTGTTATCATACAATATTAAGTCCCAAGCCTTTTGCAAGAAACAACACTTGGCACTTGGGGGATAATGTCTACCAACGAATTTTACCTAAGTGGCAGTTCATGAGAGTAAGTCCCAAGCACTTTGCAAGCAAGAGTACTTGGCACTTGGGGGATAATGCATATTGCTGTTAAATTTTTTACAAGTACTTTACTCTATACAAGCATATGAAGGACCGGCTCAACCATGCTGATTAAGCTGGCCCTTGGGGACTACGGAGTAAGCTGGTTTTCTTAGATATTATCCAAATATATCATTAATATTATTAAGCTTGTTTCTAAGTCTATAGCATATTCATCATAAGCAATAGACTTGGGGGCTGGCATAATAAGGATAAATCAGTATAGACAAGGGATTATACCTCAAACTTCTGGTGCATCTGCATCACCATATCAATTTCAACATCACGACTACTGTGTACTTGGCTCAGGTAGCCAGAAAAAACTTCCCCAATACTCATATGAGTATAATCAGCGACATAAAACTTGACCCTGCGGCGTTCCAGAGGCTCCTTTTTGGCGAACACTTGGCCAGTACGATTGGTCTTCCCGGCTCAGCAAAGCTGGTCCTCGTAATCTCGACATCAGCACTTTGTGGATCATCTGTCTTGGCCGGGCTAGGGACTTCTGGGTTTTCAGAACCATCGACGGCTTGTTCGGCAGGCGGGTCAGCAGCTGGAGTAGGCGTGTCATGAGCTGGTTCAGGTGGCGGCTCATGAGCAGAGGTTTCAGGCGCGGCTGTTCCAAGTTCCGACTCTTTGAAAGTCGGCTCTTCGGCCGGTTTGTTCTTCTTTACCTTCTTGCTAGGCTTTGCTTTTCCGCTGCATAAGAACAAAGATCAGTATGAATATAGAGAATTGAAATGAATACAGGATAAGCAAGTCATCATTACCCTGGAGCGGTCTTGAAAGACAACAAGTTGGACTGCATTGAGTCGCCAGAGGAAGGTGAAGTTTCCTGATAATTCGATTCAGAAGAGTCGTGTGGTTGACGATTGAGACCTTCCAAAGGGTAAAAGGGGTTTAAATCAGAGGTGATCTCGTTTCGGCGCTTCGTTGGGGTATTCGGTAAGCCGGAGGAGAGTTCCGCATCCTTGCTGGTCCGGGTCTGCCTCTGGCTCTCATGAATCTGTCACTTCAAAAGAAATTGAGGATCTTGATAAGCTAAGGGATGTGAAAATCTTACTTTCCGGGTTACTCTTCGGATTTTCTGTCTTGGCAAAGGCTCGGAGTCGGAGGAAATGATAGTTACCTCTTCATCCTTTCCATGACTTGTTCCTGTGTCCTTCTGCTGATAATCAGTGTAAATAAGATGGTTAAAAAGGAGCCAAGAGAGTCAAGGGCTACCTCGGACTCAGAAGTATCTTCTAGCCGAAGCAAGTCAGAGGCGGTGGCCTTCTTGCCCTTCTTCTGCGTAGCCTCTTTCCTGGCGGCTCTCTTGGCCTTCCGGGCTTTCTTCGTAGCCTCATGATCATATTTAACCTTCAAGAACTTATCACCAGCCTGTGAAAATCGGCAAAAATATGAGTACAGATGAAACATCAAAGGATGAAGGTAATTTATTCTGATGGGCGGCGGCTTACCGCTGGAGCCGGGTTAGCTTCGCAGAAAGGGCTTAAGCCCACCGTGCCGCAGTCTGCTAGGCTTTCATTCAGGAGATACTTGGTCATGTCGTTAATGGCGTGGTCAGGCAAGTCGTCAGAACTATGCCGCAGAGGGTCATCTTTCTTTCCTGTGTAGGTGCACATCAGGCCAGGGCGGCGGCTCAATGGAATGATCCGCCAGGCGAGCCAAAACCGGACTAAATCGATGCTAGTTAGTCCATTCCCCAAAAGAGCCTTGATTTTAGCCTTGGTGGGGCAAGCGTCTGGCGTTCAGCGGCTGTAATTTTGTCAGGAAGCTGATGGTTGGACTCAAGACGTAGAGCACAAAAACTGGGCAGAGGGTTCTCATCAGCTGGAGAAGTGTCTTGGCAATAGAACCAAGTCTGGTTCCAGTCTTTGGGATGACTTGGTGGGTTGGCATAAAGAAAAATTACGTCTCTTCGACGTCGGATCGAGACACCACCAAGTTCCAAGCTTTGTCCGTGGGCACATTCATTCTGGTGGTTCAAGTAAAATAACTCTCTGAAGAGTAGTATGTTGGGTTCTTCTCCAATATATACTTCATTGAACACTTGAAAATTGCAAATATTAGACACGGAATTGGGTCCGATGTCTTGAGGGCGGAGGTCAAAGAAGTGTAGGACGTCTCTAAAGAATTTTGAGCCAGGTGGTGAAAAACCCCGGTTCATATGGTCAGTAAAGACAATGACCTCCCCAGCATTGGGCTGAGGATTTTCCTCCGTTGGGTCAGGAGCATGATATGACATAACCTCCTTCTTCGGCAGATAGCCGGTCTTCACAAAGTCATCAAGTGTACTGTCTGTAACAATGGATTTGACCCAGTTGCATGAAGTGGGTGGTTTCAGTGCCATTATGATGAAAGCCTAAGAAAGAGTAAAAATGTTCCGGTTCAAATTTAAGCTGGAGAAAAACATTACAGTGCATATTCATGATGGCGGCTTATAAAGGGGCCTAATGGTATATGGCTAAATATGCCAGATTATTTAAGCCGCCATGAGCAGTTAAGTTATCTAAAACCGCCATGGACGGTCAAGATTATCTATTGAGCATTGCCTTTTTAAGCCGGTGATAAGAGTCGCCATGGCTAGGTGAGGAGAACAAGTACAATTTTTGTGTAAGTATTGCATAAACAAGTTTCACAAGTTGCAACTATTATTTTGGATCAAATAGCTGTTCAAAAAAGAAAATATTCTAGACCTAAAAACATGGTACAAATGAGTACGTGAGTTCAGATGAGGCCTATTTATAAGAAAAAGGGATCTGCTAGTATAAAAAATGGACGCAAAACAACTACCCCATGAGCTCCATACTACTTTTGGATCAAATGAGGCTGTGTTGGAAGAACTACAAAGAAACCATGCTGAACCACGAAGAACACACGGGAACTTGCAAACCCTAATGCAGATCTGAGAGGGAGGAAGGAGAAGACTTACGGCTGCAGGTCTACTACGGAGGGTCGCTGCCGTTCTCTGGACAGACTCAGGGTGATGCACCGGCCGAGGTCAAGGAAGACAAGGTGCACTGCAGCGGCGATGAAGTTTGAGCGGCAGTAGGGTTGTGAGAGGAAGAAGATGAGGAAAGGGGAGAATGAGGAAAGACCTGGTCGTGTCTATTTATAAGGGAAGCCTGATAAGTGGGCGCCAAAAATGAGGAGGCTGAAAAACATGGTTATCCAGCTACGAGGACGCCTCGATTCTCCGGATGGTCATTAAGATAAGGAGCTGTTGAGATACGTTGGATAAAACGTGCATTAATGTCAGATGACGTCATGGCGGGTTACCACAAATCCAAAGGATGACGTCATGGTGGGTTACAAATTTTTATACAAGAAAAGAAGCAAAAGATTGTTCTTAAGTGTTGAAGATTGACATGAACCAGTTCAAATCAATCTGGGGCCTAATGTTGGGGATATAACTATTAGGTATGACCCGCCTAGGAGGGGCCGGGTTATACCTACGAGGACTCTTAAAGCCCAAGACAAGCTTGAATATGGCGGTTCAGTTAAGGGCCCAGAGCCCAAAGGCGACTTAAGGCCTGTAGAGATAAACCGCCATATGTGCATAACTTGTATTGTAAGGCAAGAATAGGTAGAGACTGAGCTGGGCACTGTTTATGAGCCAGCCGGGACTCTGTGAGCCGCTGGGCGTCGACCTCTGTATATAAAGGGATGACCCAGCGGTGGTTCAGGGCAAGGGAACATCAGATCGAGAGCTAGGTCAAGCGAAATCGCTCCCTGGTAATCGAGACATAAGCAATCCCACTCCAAACTGGATCGTAGGCTTTTACCTTCACCGTAAGGGGACGAACTAGTATAAACCCCGTGTCCTTTGTCCCGATGAACCCCTTTAAGCTTCCTAGTTGCGATGGCTCCATGACTAAGTCCTTCCATTAGGACATCTGACGTGACAATTCCACGACAGTGCCCGATACTCCTCTCTCTCATCCCCCACTGCCAGAGTACGGTAAAAACCTTCAAACTCTGAGGGCTTAGGCTCTACCAAATCCCCATCAGAAGGAAGCATGCATATGTCACAAAATTCAGTAAGTGTGATATCGTGGGTTTCAGAATATAAATTAAACTGCACTTCATGGAGATTATTCCTAGAATGAAAATGAAAGTTTTGCACAAAGGAATTTGTGAGGAGATGATACTGTTCGTATTCAGCTGCGATGAAATCGGTGAGGCCGGCATTAGTAGCATATTGTGTGAATTCTTGAGGTATTCCAGCCCCTTCCATGAACGCATTATGCGCCCACTCGCATGGTCGTAGCTCCGTCAATCTCGGGGTATGGAGATCACTGCCAGAAGACTCCCCAATAACCACCTTGGAGTTCTTCTTGGAAGCAAACTTCCTAAAGAACCTCATCTTTTTCCTATGAACAAAGTTCTAAAAAATTTAGTCCAAAAAGTTTTTCTCAACAAAACTTCACAAAAATGATAGTAACTACTCATAGGGATGTATAAAGGCAATAGCAAGCATTTAAACTACTTAGAACTCTAAGAGTTCAACATGCAAGCTCATCTACGGCAACACCAAGAGTAGCTAATTATTCTATATATAAACTACTAAAAGAAAAACTAATTGGACACATGGAGGAGTTAGACACCAAGCAACAATTCCCCAAAATAGTATCGGAAACGGAGCTTCGAGCAAGGAGATCGAACTCCGCGGTTTCGGGAGCAAGAACATGAGAGAGAGTGACATTGATTTTTTTTCTCGATGAATGGAGTGATGTGGGAAGAAGAAGTAAGTGAGGGGACCCACATGGGGGACCACAACCCACCAGGGCGCGCTTGGGGGTCCTGGCGCACCCAGGTGGGTGCTCCTCCCTCTGATATTATTTGCACCAGAAATTCAGAAATATTCAGAAAAAATTGTAGTAAATTTTGAGAACATTCTGAGAACTTTTATTTTTGGGTCGTTTTTTTATTGCACGGAAAACTCAGAAAACAGACAAAGCATGGCATTTTACTTTATTTAAGTAAGAAAAACATAAAACAAAAGGTAGGGATAGAAGGTAGTGCTTACTAAATTCATCCACTTCATACCTCTCAAAAATGATCCATTAATAAGGCTGATTAACTCTTATTAACAACCACTTTCGATTAGCATGAAACCGAAGAACTTTCGTAAATCACTAAGTTACCTCAATGGGGATATGAATGTCCCCAACAATAAGCATTTCATATTTCTTTTTAATACTAGGTAGGGGTAGTTGAAAACTTCTAATAGTGATTGTCGAAGATTTTTCAATAACATTAATACCATTCACTTGGAATTGTTTCTTCAGAAAGTGCATCGTATGCTCATTACCATTGATATGAAAAGTGACCTTGCTTTTATTGCAATTAATAACATCCCTTGCAGTATTCAAGAGGGGTCTACCAAGGATAATCGACATGTTGTCATCCTCGGGCATCTCAAGTATAACAAAGTCAGTCAAAATAGTAACATTAGCAACAACAACAGGCACATCATCACAAATACCGATAGGTATGGCAGTTGATTTGTCAGCCATTTGCAAAGATGTTTCAGTAGGTGTGATTTTATTCAAATCATGTCTTTTATATAAAGAGAAAGGCATAACACTAACACCGGCTCCCAAATAACATAAAGCAGTTTTCACATAGTTTCTTTTGATGGAGCAAGGTATAGTTGGTATTCCCGGGTCTCCAAGTTTTTTAGGTACTCCATCTTTAAAAGTATAATTAGCAAGCATAGTGGAGATTTCAGCTTCCGGTATTTTTCTCTTATTGGTGATGATGTCTTTCATATACTTTGCATAAGGAGGCATTTTCAAGATATCAGTTAAGCGAGTTCGCAGAAAAATGGCCTCAACATTTCAGCAAAGCGTTCAAATTCTTCATCATCTTTATTTTTAGTTGACATAGGTGGAAAGGGCATAGGCTTTTGAACCCATGGTTATCATTCCTTTCCATGTTTTCTAGCAACAAAGTCTCTTTTGTCATATCTCTTATTCTTCGGTTGTGGGTTATCAAGATCAACAACTGGTTCTATCTCAACGTCATTGTCTGGTTCTTTATCATTTGGTTGAGTGTCTTCATGAACCTCATCATTATCTTTTTCATTATCAGAAGGTGAGTGTTCATTACCAGATTGAGTTTCAGCATCAGAGATAGAAACTTCATTATCATTATCAGGAGGTTTTTCTATTTCAGGTTCACTAGAGGCAGGCAAAGTCCTATTATTTTTCTTCTTCTTTTTCCTTTTAGATGGACTAGGTGCATCAGTGTTAATTCTTTGAGAGTCTTTTTCAATTCTCTTTGGGTGTCCCTCAGGATAAAGTGGTTCCTGAGTCATTTTACCTCCTCTAGTAGCTACTCTAACAGCAAAGTCACTTATATTATTGTTCATTTCATCAAGCAACTCTCTTTGAGATTTAGCAACTTGTTCTAACTAAATTTCAAAATAGAGGCATGCTTTCCTACACCTCTAACAACATTTGACATTCTAAATAACAAGACACTTAAGCGAGCAATCATATCAGAGTTGTATTTCAATTGTTTCATAACATTTGCATTGAGGTGACCTTATTTTCCAATGTAATTATCAAACTCAAAAAGGCATTGACTAGGATGTTTGTTACGAGGATCATCACTATCATTGACTTTCATTAAAGATTTAGCTCTACCACCTTAGGTGGTGGTAGTGCTTCATTCCATGTATTTCTTCAGTAGGTGGTAAATTTTTAACATCCTCGGCTTTAATACCTTTTCCCTCCATTGATTTCTTTACTCTTGCATATCTTCAGGACCGAGATATAAGATACCCCTCTTCTTCGGAGTGGGTCTAATAGGTGTTTCAGGAGAAGTCCAATCATCACAATTTTTCAATAAGTTATTCAAAAATTCTTCAGCTTGCCCAATAGTTCGTTCCCTGAAAACACAACCGTCACAACTATCTAGGAAATCCCTAGAAGCATCGGTTAGTCCATTATAGAAGATATCAAGTATTTAATTGTTCTTAAGAGGATGAACATGCAAAGCATTAAGAAATTGGAGAAGCCTCCCCTAGGCTCGTGGGAGACTCTCTTCTTCAATTGGCACAAAGTTAAATATTTCCTACAAGGCAGCTTGTTTCTTATGAGCAGGGAAATATTTGTCAGAGAAGTAATAGATCATATCCTGGGGACTACGCACACAACCAGGAGCAAGAGTATTGTACCAAGCTTGAGCATCACCCTTTAATGAGAACAGAAATAACTTGAGAATATAGTAATCACAAATCTTCTCATCACGAGCAAAAAGGGTTGCTATATCATTCAACTTAGTAAGATGTGCCACAACAGTTTCAGTTTCATAACCATGGAAAGGATCAGATTCAACCAAATTAATTAACTCTGGGTCAACAAAGAATTCATAATCCTTATCATCAATAAAAATAGGTGAAGTAGCAAACTCAGGATCATATTTTGTTTTAGTATTTAGAGGTCTTTGTTTATACTTGCATAATAATTTCTCTAGATCATCTCTATCCTTAGAAGCAAGAATATCTATAGTTGCCTCCTCACTCATAGTATAACCTTCAGGTACCTTTGGAAATTCATATCTAGGAGGACTAGTTCTAGTAGGTGTGTCAAGATTTTTAGTTTCAAGTTCATCATCAAATTTCAACAATATCATGTTGTCTTACTCTAGCAATTTGTTCATCAAGAAATTCACCTAATGGCACATCATCACCAAGCAAGGAACTAGCATCATCATGAGTAGAATTCATAGCAGAAGTAGCTTCATCAATAACTTGCGACATATCAGAATTAATAGCATGTGGTGGTGTTGCAAGTTACTTATAACAAAAGGTGAATCTAAAGCGGAGCTGGATGGCAGTTCCTTACCTCACCTCGTCTTAGAGGGAAAAATCTTAGTCTTAGCATCCTTCAGATTCTTCATAGTGATAATATGATAATAATCCCAAGTGATTCAACAAATATTGCTATGCTCCCGGTGACGGCGCTAGAAAAAGGTGTTGGTAACCCACAAGTATAGGGGATCGCAACAGTTTTTGAGGGTAGAGTACTCAACCCAAATTTATAGATTCGACAGAAGGGGAGCCAAAGAATATTTGAAGGTATTAGAAGCTGAGTTGTCAATTCAACCACACTTGGAGATTAATTATCTGCAGCAAAGTGATTAGTAGCATAGTAATATGATAGTTTTGATGATAGCAGTAGTAGTAACAATAATAGTAACAATGATAGCAGTGATTTTGTAGCAAGTGGAATAGTGACAATAGCAATAGTAACTTAGCAGAAACAATAAAAGATAAATTCGTAGGCAATGAATCGGTGACTCGTTGGATGATATTCATCATGAGAGAGTCATAACCTAGGGAGATACGGCACTCGCTCCAGTTCATAAATATAATGTAGGCATGTATTCCATAAATACTCATACATGCTTATGGAAAGAACTTGCATGACATCTTTTGTCCTACCCTCCCGTGGCAGCGGGGTCCTATTAGAATCTAAGGGATATTAAGGCCTCCTTTTCATAGAGAACCGGAACAAAGCATTAACACATGGTGAATACATGAACTCCTGAAACTACGATCATCACCGGGAGTGGTCCCGACTATTGTCACTCCGGGGTTGCTGGATCATAACACGTAGTTGGTGACTATAACTTGCAAGATCGGATCTAAAACATGGATATGATGGTGATAACATAGTTCAGATCTGAAATCATGGCACCCAGGCCCAAAGTGACAAGCATAAAGCATGGCAAAGTCATAGAAACATCAATATCAGAACATAGTGGATACTAGGGATCAGGCCCTAACAAAACTAACTTGATTACAGGATGAGATCAACTCCTCACCGACAAGCGAGCCTACAAAGGAATTACTCACTCCCAGTGGGGAGCATCATGGAATTAGCGATGGAGAAGGGTTGGTGATGATGAAGATCGAAGTTCCCCCTCTCCGGAGCCCCATACGGACTCTAGATCTGGCCTCCCGATGAAGAACAGCAGATGATGGCGGCTCGGTCTCGTGAAATACATTAATTCTTTCTCCCTCATTTTTTTCTGGAATAATGTGATTTTATAGCGTCAGCTTCAGGGTCAGCAGGGCAACAAGGTGGGGACAACCCACCGGGGCGCACATGGGGGACAGGCGTGCCCTGGTGGGTTGTGCCCACCATAGTGGCCCCTCAGGTGGCTCTTGGCTCCAAAAATTCTCTTTATTGATATAAAAAATCCTCGCAAAGTTTCGTTCCATTCCAAGAACTTTTATTTTTGCACAAAACAACACCATGGTAGTTTTGCTGAAAAGAGCGTTAGTCTGGGGTTAGTTTCATTCAAATCATGCAACTTAGAGTCCAAAACAAGAGGAAAAGTGTTAGGAAAAGTAGATATGTTGGAGACGTATCATCTGACACCTATGCTAGTCTTCCCACCAGCATGTAGCATGGGGCCTCCACTTGGTGTGGGCATAGTCATTGTTTGACCATGTTGTCCGCCAGCACAGAGCATGGGGCTTCCACTTGGGCTGGGTGGGAGCCCACGCAAGGCCGAGGAGCGGTGCTCGGGGATAATTCAGGGCGTGTACATCCCAACTCATTATTATGTGAGAGTGTCACGGATAGCACTTGCGGAGATGCTGGATGTTCCAAGCATTTTGGATGGGGACCCCGTCCTGCGTCTCCAGGCGTACGGCGTCGGGACTAGAGCCGCGGGCGATCCTGAATAGGCCCTCCCACATGGGCGAGAGCTTGGGAAGGCCGTCCCTGGAGAGGACCCGCCTCAGGACGAGGTCTCCCACCTCGAGGGTCCAGGAGCGGATGCTGCAACAATGGTCATGCCGCAGTGCCTACTGGTACCTCGCTGCATGGAGTGAGGCCTGGTGATGGGCCTCATCCCCGAGCACAAGATCCGTTCCCAGCGAGGCATCCTGACGTGCCTCATTGAATTCCAGGACCCATGGGGAGCGCTGCTTGACCTCGTGTTGGAGGACCGCCTCAGCCCTGAAGACGAGGAAGAACGGGGTCTCATCGGTGGGCTTAGTCGTGATGGTGTGGATGGACCACAACACGGACTGAAGCTCACCGAGCCAACCCCTGCCGCAGTCCTCAAGCTTCTTCTTGAAGATCCTTGCCTTGAGGCCCCTCGGGACCTCCATGTTTGGCGCGCTCAGCCTGGCCGTTGCTCTGTGAGTGAGCCACCGAGGCGTAGCATATCTATGTTCCAAGGGCACAATATGTCATGAAGAGGTTGCTTGTGAATTGGGAGCCATTGTTAGTAATGATACGGTTGGGACACCGAAATAGCTCACAAGGCCCTTAATGAACTTGATGGTTGAGCCAGTAGGGATGGTGCGAACGGGATCCACCTCTGCCAACTTGGTGAACTTGTCGATGCGACGTAGAGGTAGTGGTATCCGTCGGCTGCTCAAGGAAACGGGCCCAGGATATCCAGCCCCTAGACCACGAAGGGCCACTAGAGCGAGATGGTCTGGAAACCGTCCGCGGGCTGGTGAATCTGCTTCGCATGGAACTGGTAGGCCTCACAGGATTGGACCAGCTCGGTGGAGTCGTTGAGCATCGTAGGCCAGTAGAACCCGTTGTGGAACACCTTGCCCATGAGGGTGCACGACAAGGAGTGGTGTCTGCAATCTCCGGCGTGGATGTCAGCCAGCAGCTCGCGCCCCTGCTCTTTGGATATGCACCACGGCGAGACGTCGTTGGGGCGTCTCCTGTACAGCTCGCCGTCCTACAAGACATAAGAGGTGGCCTAGCGGACCATGCGCTCCACTTCTTCCTCTTTCTCTAGCAGGGCGCCCTGGAGGAGGTACGCCTTGAACTCATTAGTCCAGTAGCCTGCCTGAGGTTCCAGCAACAAGAGTAGGTGGGATCCCAAGGCCGGGCGACGGGCCAGTGCGCCTGAGGACGGGGCTAGTGGGGGCTCGTCCCGGAGCAGTGCCGGGCTTGCATCCGATGGTTCCGCCGACGGCTTGAAGAACCTTTCCTCCAAGATACCAGGCTTCTAAGGCTCGCGGCGGGACGCCCTCTTGGCGATGTCGTATGCTTACTTGTTTGGCCGCGCCTGTCATGCTGCAGTTCCAAGCCCAGGTTCGATTTTACGTACCTCTTCCAGGAAAGCCTCATGTGCTCGTCCTTTGGTTTGTATTCCTCATTGCAGAAGTTGACGAGGAGCTGGGAGTCGCCCTTGATGGTGAGGCGCTTGACCCCTAGGGCGGCCCCGGCCCTAGGGCCGGCAATCAAGCCCTCGTATTCCACGATGTTGTTGGAGAGTTTCTCGCCATGTTGGAAGCAAAGCTGTACAACATAGTAGAGCTTGTCCTTGTTCTGTGAGATGAGTACGACTCCAGCGCCCGCGCCCTACCATGCGAAGGCACCGTCGAAGTGCATGACCCACCCATTAGGCGCTGCGTCATCGGACATGAGGGATTGGCTCTTATCCATCCCCCGGTCGGGAGTCCATTCCGCCACAAAATCACCAAGGGCCACATCCTTGATGACCCTGGTTGTGCTGAACTCCAGCTAGAAAAGCCTGCAGCTCGATGTTCCACTCTACAACTCTCCCAGCAGCTTTGGGGCTGCACAACACCTTCTCTAGGGGGTATGCCGAGATGACCTTGATGGGGTGAGCCTGGAAATATTGGTGCCGCTTCCTTGAGGTAATAAGGAGCGCGAGCAAGAGGTTCTGGTGCATGGGGTAGCGTGGGCATGCATCCTGCATCACCGTGCTGACGAAGTACACTGGATGGTCGACGAGGCGCGAGGCATCGATGGTGCCTTGCTCAGCATGGGGCGCGAGGGACTCAGGAGCCCCGCGGGCTGATGGAGAACAAGATCCCCAGGAGCGTTGTCCTGAGGCGGCGTAGGTTGCGCGACTCCTCGTGGGTCACCTTGCTTTGTTCTTGTGCCGGCGTGCTCCTCCCGGACCGCCACGAGTGATGCGCCAGCTGAGTCGGGAGTGGCCACCAAGTAGAGCACTAGGGGCTCGCGAGGATGAGGCGCCACAATGACAGGTGGGCTTGTGAGGTATCTCTTGAGGTCTTCGAAGGCCGCTCAGCTTCTGGGGTCCACTCAAGAGGGCCCTTCCTCTTCATCAGCTTGAAGAAAGGGAGAGGGCGCTCACCGATCTTGTAGATGAAGTGCCCCAAGGAGGTCATACAACCCACGAGCTTCTGCATCTCTTTGAGGGTTTGAGGCGGGCTCATCCTCTCTATTGCCTTGATCTTCTTGGGGTTAGCCTCGATCCCTTTGTGTGATACTTGGAAACCCAACAACTTGCCAGACGGGACCCCGAACACGCACTTCCCCGAGTTGAGCCTTAGGTTACCTTGCGCAGGTTAGCGAATGTCTCTTCCAGACCTTTGATCAGGGTCCTTGCCTCTCGTGACTTGACCACGATGTCGTCGACGTATGGCTCTGCATTTCTCCCCAGATGTGGCTCGAGCACAATTTCCATCAGCTGCTGGAAGGTCGTTCTGGCGTTTTGTAGCCCGAAGGGCATGCTATGTAGCAATACACGCTGCACGGGGAGATGAAGGCTGTTTTCTCGACATCTTCTGGTGCCATCTTGATTTGATGATATCCTTAGAAGGCATCCAAAAAGCACAACAGATCGCACTTGGTAGTGGAATCCATGATCTGGTCGATGTGCGGGAGCGGGAAAGGGTCCTGAGGGCAGGCTTTGTTGAGGCTCGTGAAGTCGACACACATCGCCCCTTCCCCGCTTTCTTGGGGATAATCACTGGGTTAGCTAACCAATCCGGGTGATGTACTTCCAGAATGACACCGGCCTCTTGCAGCTTGCAGATCTCTTGGACGATGAATGCTGGCTTCTCTTGTGCTTGACGTTGTGCCTTTTGCTTCACCGGGTGCACACCGGGGCAAACCATCAAGTGGTGCTGGATCACCTTCCTCAGGACACCAACCAAGTCAGACACTTCCCATGCAAATACATCTTTGTTGGCCCATAGGAAGCCAATCTACGCCTCCTCCTGGTCCGGATGGAGGCCGACGCCTATGTAATTTGCGGGCGCGACCTATTGAACCTCTGGGGCATCCCCGGCATCAGGGCATGAGGCCACTGCGGCCTCGTAGGCAAGCTTAAGGGCCCGGACCGCGTCCTTCGTGTCTCCGTCCACTATGATGATACCGCTGCTACCCGGCATGTGGATGGCGTTATAGCTCGGATGGGTCGCCACCATGAACTTGGCGTGGGCCGGATACCCCAGAATGGCGTTGTATGGGAGGCCGGTGGGGGCGACGTTGAAGTCGATGAGCTCGGTGTGATAATTATCGCTCTTACCGAAGGTCACGGGAAGGCTTATCTGCCCTAGCGGGGCGGCCGAGCCCTTGACCACCCTTGAGAAGGGCTTGGTGGGCGCGATGTCGGTGCAACAAATCTCAGGCGTGTGTTGCCCAGACTGTACACAGGCTCGAGAGCAAGGTTGCAGCATTGATACGTCTCCAATGTATCTATAATTTTTGATTGTACCATGCTATTATATTCCCCCTTTTGGATGTTTATGGGCTTTATTTTACACATTTATATCATTTTTGGGACTAACCTACTAACCGGAGGCCCAACCCGTATTGCTGTTTTATTGCCTGTTTCAGTATTTCGAAGAAAAGGAATATCAAACGGAGTCCAAACAGAATGTAACCTTCGGGAGCATGATTTTTGGAAAGGATATGATCCGGGAGATTTGGAGTTCAAGCCAGGGAAGGTTCGAGGAGGCCAGGAGATAGGACGGCGTGCCCCCCTGTCTTGTGGGCCCCTCGAGGCTCCCCCGACCGACTTCTTTCACCTATATATTCCCATATACCCTAAAACCATCGAATACGAAGATAGATCATAACTTCCGCTGCCGCAAGGCTCAATAGCCACCAAAAACTCTCGGGAGCCCGTTCTGGCACCCTGCCGGATGGGGGATCACTCACCAATGGCCATCTTCATCATCCTGGCGCTCTCCATGACGAGGAGGGAGTAGTTCACCCTCCGGGCTGAGGGAATGTACCAGTAGCTATGTGTTTGATCTCTCTCTCTCTCTCTCTCGTGTTCTCTCTATGGCATGATCTTGATATATCGCGAGCTTTGCTATTATAGTTGGATCTTATGATGTTTCTCCCCCTCTATTCTCTTGTGATGAATTGAGTTTTCCCTTTGAAGCTATCATGTCGGATTGAGTCTTTAAGGATTTGAGAACACTTGGTGTATGTCTTGTCGTGCTTATCTTTGTTGACAATGGGATATTCACGTGATCCACTTGATGTATGTTTTGGTGATCAACTTGCGAGTTCCACCCATGAATCTATGCATAGGGGTTGGCACATGTTTCCATCTTAACTCTCTGGTAGAAACTTTGGGGAACTCTTTGAAGTACTTTGTGTTGGTTGAATAGATGAATCTGAGATTGTGTGATGCATATTGTATAATCATGCCCACGGATACTTGAGGTGACAATGGAGTATCTAGGTGACATTAGGGTTTTGGTTGATTTGTGTCTTAAGTTGTTATTCTAGTACAAACTCTTGAATAGATCGATCCGAAAGAATAACTTTGAGGTGGTTTCGTACCCTACCATAATCTCTTCGTTTGTTCTCCACTATTAGTGGCTTTGGAGTGACTCTTTGTTGCATGTTGAGGGATTGTTATATGATCTATCTATGTTATTATTGTTGAGAGAACTTGCACTAGTGAAAGTATGAACCCTATGCCTTGTTTCCTATCATTGCAATACCATTTACGCTCAGTTTTATCATTAGTTACCTTGCTGGTTTTATAATTTCAGATTACAAAGACCTATATCTACCATCCATATTGCACTTGTATCACCATCTCTTCGCCGAACTAGTGCACCTATACAATTTACCATTGTATTGGGTGTGTTGGGGACACAAGAGACTCTTTGTTATTTGGTTGCAGGGTTGTTTGAGAGAGACAGTCTTCATCCTACGCCTCCCACGGATTGATAAACCTTAGGTCATCTACTTGAGGGAAATTTGCTACTGTCCTACAAACCTATGCACTTGCAGGCCCAACAACGTCTACAAGAAGAAGGTTGTCTAGTAGACATCAAGCTCTTTTCTGGCGCCGTTGCTGGGGAGGTGAGTGCTTGAAGGTATATATTTAGATCTTGCAATCGAATCTTTTTGTTTCTTGTTTTATCACTAGTTTAGTTTATAAAAGAAAAATTACAAAAAAATTGGAGTTAAGCTTGTCTCATACGCTTCATCTTTTTAATATCTTTCATGAGTATGATGGAAAGGAAAATTGTGCTCAAGTGCTAGAAGAAGATTGCATTAAAATGCATGGTACTAAATCTTTGAATGATGGCATGATTGCAATGTTGTTAGTATGAACTCTTTGAATATCCATAGTACTAATGATGATTGCACTAGTTATGATGAAAATATCTCCTATAAGCATGTCGATTTTTGTGGAGTAGATTGGGTTTGCAAGTACACACCAAATAGGGAAAATAGATATTGCAAGAGGCATAAGTATTTAGAAACTAAAGGGTTGCAAGAAAGTCTTGATGTTTGTGATGAAAAATTCAATATTTTTCGCGCTCCTTGTGAACTTTGCAATGAACGTGGTCATTTAAATCTCCAATGCAAATTGTTTTATGATCGAATTGTGTCCAAAAAATGTGATAACTTGATTACCCTTGAGCATCATAAAGAGCTTAGTCTTCTTTTGGGGTGTGAAGAAATGAAACGTATAACTGAGGGTATTCCAAAATTTAATCTTGATAGATGTCTTGATTTCGATCTAGAGAAGATTTATTTGTATTGTGCGGTGAATTGCATTGAAAATCCTTATATTGCCAATTACCTAAATAAGAGAAAGCAATTAGAATATGAAGGGAATACTAATGAAAGGGAAGAGACTTCCCAATATTCTCCTATTATTTCTTGTGATGAATCAGGTAACGAGGAGGAGCTTTATATTCAACCAATCTCATCAATAAGGATCTCAAAGAAGAAGGTTGAACCCACACATAATGTGAAGAACAAAAATAAAAGAAGGAGCAACAAAGGTAAAAAGGTATCTCTCTCAAATGAAGTTGCTCTTACTACTCATTGTGATGATGATAATTGCTATACTATTGGTGCTATCCATACTATTAATGATGAGAGTGACTATGCTTATGATATGAAAAGGCCCAAGCATGGGGAAGCTTTGTTTGATAAGGATGACGTATTTGAGAATATATTTGCTGAAATTAATGTTTGTCCCAATCTTGGGGATGCTATGTTTAATGAAGATGATATTTTTAGCCTCCCAAGTTTTGATATGCAAAGTTGTTATGATGATAGCATGCCTCTTACTTATGATTATATTGATGAAAGTGGGTCTGGAAGAGTGTCAACTTTAGGAAGTGATGATTCCACTATCTTGGGAGAGGTCTCAATCGATTATGATGAGAACAAAGTTGGTACTTATGATGATTATTGTGATGAAACTTATGCTATAAAAAATAGTGACGATTATATTTATAAAACTTGTCATGATTATGATTACCCTTTTTCTTAACATTACTCTTTTAATGTGGAAACAAATTTTAGTGTTCAAGTCTCTTATGATACTCCCGCTGTTCCGAATGAGAAGAATTTTGCTTATGTGGAGAGTAGTAAATTTTCTATGCTTGTAGATCATGAAAAGAATGCTTTAGGTGCTGGTTATATTGTTGAATTCATTCATGATGCTACTGAAAATTATTATGAGGGAGGAATATATGCTTATAGGAATTGCAATAATGTCAAGTTTCCTCTCTATGTGCTTCAAGTTTTGAACTTATGCTTGTTTTGCCTTCCTATGCTAGTTGATTCTTGTTCCCATAAGTTGTTTGCTCACAAAATCCCTATGAATAGGAAGTGGGTTAGACTTAAATGTGCTAGTCATATGCTTCATGATGCTCCCGTTATGTTTCAATTCTTATCTTTTATGTGAGCATCATTGTCATCATCATGCTTAGCTAGAAATGCATTAAAGAAAAGCGCTTGTTGGGAGACAACCCAATATTTACCTTTACAGTTTTTGTCTTTCCACATGATTATGCTACTGTAGTAATCATGTTTTATAGCTTTTGTTTCAATAAAGTGCCAAGTAAGACCTTTAGGATAGCTTACGGTGATAGTTGTGTTGATCCTGCTGAAAATCAGAAACTTTTGCACTCAGTAAATTAGTTTTGATAACTCACATAAACATGCTTCTGATCTGATTCTTTTTGCTCTGGATGGGTACACAAATTTCTTAGGACTTCCTAAGTTGGTAGGATTTCTAGAGTTCTAGAAGTATACGTTTGATACAGATTACTACAGACTGTTCTGTTTTTGATAGATTCTGTTTTCTATGTGTTGTTTGCTTATTTTGATGAATCTATGAGTAGTATCAGAGGGTATGAACCATATAGAAGTTGTAATACAGTAGATATTACACCAATATGAATTCATAATGAGTTCATTACAATACCTAAGTGGTGGTTTTATTTTCTTATACTAACGGAGCTTACGAGTTTTTTGTTGAGTTTTGTGTTGTGAAGTTTTCAAGTTTTGGGTAAAGATTCAGTGGACTATGGAATAAGAAGTGGCAAGAGCCTAAGATTGGGGATTCCAAAGGCACCCCAAGGTAATATTCAAGCACAACCAAGAGCCTAAGCTTGGGGATGCCCCGGATGGCATCCCCTCTTTCGTCTTCATTCATCGGTAACTCTACTTGGAGCTATATTTTTATTCACCACATGATATGTGTTTTGCTTGGAGCGTCGTGTATTATATTAGTATTTGATTTTGAGTTTCCACAATCATCCTTGCTGTACACACCTTTTGGTATAATCCCACTTGATTAGAATTTATTAGAATACTCTATGTGCTTCACTTATATCTTTTTGAGCTAGATAGTTTTTGCTCTAGTGCTTCACTTATATCTTCTAGAGCATGGCGGTGGCTTAATTTTGTAAAAATTGATAGTCTCTCATGCTTCACTTATATTATTTTGAGAGTCTCTTAGAACAGCATGGTATTTGCTATGGTTATAAAATTTGTCCTAGAATGGTAGGCATCCAAGTTGGGTATAATAAAAACTATCATAGGAAGTGAATTGGATGCTATGATCAATTTGATACTTGATAATTGTTTTGAGATATGGAGGTAGTGATATTAAAGTAATGCTAGTTGGGTGATTATGAATTTAAAGAATGCTTGTGTTGAAGTTAGCAAGTACCATAGCATGCACGTATGGTTAAAGTTGTGTGACAAATTTGAAACATGAAGTGTACTTGGATTGTGCATCCTTATGAGTGGCGGTCGGGGACGAGCGATGGTCTTTTCCTACCAATCTATCCCTCTAGGAGCATGCGCGTAGTGCTTGATTTTGATGACTTCTAAATTTTTTCAATAAGTATATGAGTTCTTTTGACTAATGTTGAGTCCATGGATTATACGCACTTTTACCTTTCCACCATTGCTAGCCTCTTCGGTACCGTGCATTGCCCTTTCTAACCTTGAGAGTTGGTGCAAACTTCGCCGGTGCATCCAAACCCCGTGATACAATACGCTCTATCACACATAACCTCCCTATATCTTCCTCAAAACATCCACCATACCTACCTATTATGGCATTTCCATAGCCATTCCGAGATATATTGCCATGCAACTTTCAACCGATCCGTTTATCATCATGACATACATTACTTTTGTCATATTGCCATTGCATGATCATGTAGTTGACATCGTATTTGTGGCAAAGCCACCATGGATAATTTTTCATACATGTCACTCTTGATTCATTGCACCATCCCGGTAATCCGCCGGAGGCATTCATATAGAGTCATATCTTGTACTAGTTTCGAGTTGCAATTCATGTGTTGTAATCAATAAAAGTGTGATGATCATCATTATTAGAGCATAGCCCAAAAAAAGGAAATGCCAAAATAAAAAAAGAAAAAAAAGAAAAAAAAGAAGAAGAAAAAACAAAATCAATAAAAAGGGGGCAATGTTACTATCTCTTTTTCCACACTTGTGCTTCAAAGTAGCACCATGTCCTTCATATAGCGAGTCTCATATGTTTTCACTTTCATATACTAGTGGGAATTTTTCATTATAGAACTTGACTTGTTTATTCCTACGATGGGCTTCCTCAAATGCCCTAGGTCTTCATGAGCAAGCAAGTTGGATGCACACCCAGTAGTTTTCTTTTGTTGAGCTTTCATTCATTTATAGCTCTAGTGCATCCGTTGCATGGCAATCCCTATTCCTCATGTTGACATCAATTGATGGGCATCTCCATAGCCCGTTGATTATCCTCGTCAATGTGAGACATTCTCCTTTTTTGTCTTCTCCACACAATCCCCATCATCATATTCTATTCCACCCATAGTGCTATATCCATGGCTCACGCTAAAAGTTGAAAAAGTTTGAGATTATTTAAGTACGAAACAATTGCTTGGCTTGTCATCGGGGGTGTAGAATTTGGGAACATTTTTGTGTGACGAAAATGAAGCATAGCCTAACTATATGATTTTGTAGGGATGAACTTTCTTTAGCCAAGTTATTTTGAGAAGACATGATTGCTTTGATTAGTATGCTTGAAGTGTTACTATTTATTATTTCAATATGAACTTTTATTTTGAATCATTCGGATCTGAACATTCATGCCACAATAAAGAAAATTACATTGAGAATTATGCTAGGTAGCATCCCACATAAAAAATTCTGTTTTTATCATTTACCTACTCGAGGACGAGCAGGAATTAAGCTTGGGGATGCTTGATACGTCTCCAACGTATCTATAATTTTTTATTGTTCCATGCTATTATATTACCCCTTTTGGATGTTTATGGGCTCTATTTTATACATTTATATCATTTTTCGGACTAACCTACTAACCAGAGGCCCAGCCCGTATTGCTGTTTTATTGCCTGTTTCAGTATTCCGAAGAAAAGTAATATCAAACGGAGTCCAAAAAGAATGAAACCTTCGAGAGCGTGATTTTTGAAAAGGATATGATCCGGGAGACTTGGAATTCAAGCAAGGCAAGGTTCGAGGAGGCCAGGAGATAGGAGGGAGCGCCCACCCCCCTGGGCGCGCCCCCCTGTCTTGTGGGCCCCTCGAGGCTCCCCCGACCGACTTCTTTTTCCTATATATTCCCATATACCCTAAAACCATCGAGTACGAAGATAGATTGGGAGTTCCGCCGCCGCAAGGCTCTGTAGCCACCAAAAACCTCTCGGGAGCCTGTTCCGGCACCCTGCCGGAAGGGGGATCCCTCACCGGTGGCCATCTTCATCATCCCGGCGCTCTCCATGACGAGGAGGGAGTAGTTCACCCTCGGGGCTGAGGGTATGTACCAGTAGCTATGTGTTTGATCTCTCTCTCTTGTGTTCTCTCTATGGCACGATCTTGATGTATCGCGAGCTTTGCTATTATAGTAGGACCTTATGATGTTTCTCCCCCTCTACTCTCTTGTGAGTTTTCCCTTTGAAGCTATCTTGTCGGATTGAGTCTTTAAGGATTTGAGAACACGTGGTGTATGTCTTGCCGTTCTTATCTGTGTTGACAATGGGATATTCACATGATCCACTTGATGTATGTTTTGGTGATCAACTTGCGGGTTCCTCCCATGAACCTATGCATAGGGGTTGGCACATGTTTTCGTCTTGACTCTCCGGTAGAAACTTTGGGGCACTCTTTGAAGTACTTTATGTTGGTTGAATAGATGAATCTGAGATTGTGTGATGCATATCGTATAATCATGCCCACGAATACTTGAGGTGACAATGGAGTATCTGGGTGACATTAGGGTTATTCTAGTACGAACTCTTGAATAGAACGATCCGAAAGAATAACTTTGAGGCGGTTTCGTACCCTACCATAATCTCTTCGTTTGTTCTCTGCTATTAGTGGCTTTGGAGTGACTCTTTGTTGCATGTTGAGGGATTGTTATATGATCTATCTATGTTATTATTATTGAGAGAACTTGCACTTGTGAAAGTATGAACCCTATGCCTTGTTTCCTATCATTGCAATACCGTTTACGCTCACTTTTATCATTAGTTACCTTGCTGTTTTTATAATTTCAGATTACAAAAACCTATATCTACCATCCATCTTGCACTTGTATCACCATCTCTTCGCCGAACTAGTGCACCTATACAATTTACCATTGTATTGGGTGTGTTGGGGACACAAGAGACTCTTTGTTATTTGGTTCAAGGTTGTTTGAGAGAGACCGTCTTCGTCCTATGCCTCCCATGGATTGATAAACCTTAGGTCATCCATTTGAGGGAAATTTGCTACTGTCCTACAAACCTGTGCACTTGCAGGCCCAACAACGTCTACAAGAAGAAGGTTGTGTAGTAGACATCAAGCATCCAAGACAAGGCCAAGAAGAAGAGATGGGCCCTTTCAGAAATCAGAGGGCGGATCAAGAAAACCAAGACCAACCAAATGAGCAAGATATCACTAAGGAAAAACCTCCCTTGCCGGGCAGGCGAGCCTGGCGGGGTCGAGGTTACCCCAAAGACAAGTCTCAAGACTTCCCAGGTAGGCTTTCCAGGGATGTAGAAGGCCGGTTACCATGCCAAGGCTCCACCGCTCCACCTCACAGCAACGCAAGTCACCTGTCAGTGCGGTGTCAATCCCCCAAGAGCATAAGTGGCTGATATTTGATACGTGGCAGCCATTTCGGCAGGAGATCGCCTCCAAATGACACCCGTCCAGGAGACGTGTCACACAGGCAGGCGAGAAGGTCACTGAATGGCACGTCAAGGCTTGTCGGGGTACGCCCACGATGTGACACTAAGCAGTGCATTTCATGCACCTTGTCCTGTCTGGAGAGTTAGGTATGTTAAGACTGTGGCTATCTAATCCCTGGATATGGAGTGTTTTGCCATTGTTGTAACCCCTTGACCTATAAAAGGTGGGCCGTGGCAACCTTAGAAAGGATTCGGACCCGAGTACACTCATACACACATAGTTGCTCTCACCCAAGGTGACCTTGCCAGGCTAGAGCGCTGCCTCTCCAACACGGTCCTTTCATCAAACCACCAAAGCAGGAGTAGGGTTTTACGCCTCGCGGCAGCCCCAACTTGGGTAAAAACTGCTCGTGTCATCGCTGTTGTGTTGCTCTATGCTCTCCGCTCTTTTTGCAACGCGCTCTTCTCCCTTGTCGAACCACAAGGGTCCGATGGCCCCATAGGTGGCAGTGTCATACCAGGACATCTTTGGTGCTCCAGGTAGGGGGGAGCTCTTGTGTGAACCCGAGGGTGTAAGCAGCGCATCATCTTCATCATCATTTTCTTCATCAACGACTTCACCATCCATGGAACCCAAGAAAAAGCCTAGTGCCACGACTCACCCATCCACCTCGAAGGCCCCTTCACACACGGCCGCTGGTGCCATAGGGGCTATGGGGACACATGGAGACATGGACGTTGCGGGGGATGATGTCGGCGCAGGCGGCATCGTCACCATTCCCCCTGCTGCCGAAGCGGGAGCGGGAGGCACCGCAGGAGTACAACGTCAACAGCATCCTAGCGGCCGCGCTCCACAAGATGCGGGTGGAGAGATTATTCCATCTCCACCTCTCTGCCCCGCTGAAGGACGCAACCACAACAACGACGCTTGCTCTGGAACGAACCACAATGGTCTAGCCGCCCCTGCTGCGGGTGCGGCTGTAGGGCATGCACTACCCCTAGGACAAACTAGGAAAAATGATGCGCCGAATGGGGTTGCCAATCCCCAAGTGCATCCCCCTCATTGCCATGCCACCTTGGCGACCAGTTGAAAGCAACGAGAGCACGACGCCATCACTACTAGCTCCGTCAAAAGCTAGGCGATGTCGCTATCTACGTCGTCGTCTATTGCCCTCATTGCCATGCCACCTTGGCGGGCCCAACTCTTCTTGAGATTTCCACCAGCGGCCGATCAGATGGATGAGTGGAGAGACACCATTCAGAGCTTGATTGGTTTCGGTGAGGCTGGAGGATCACAGCAGGGAGGCCCGCCACGGCCTCCGCGGGCGACAACAACGGCCTGAGCTCCTGGCCATACCGAAGGGGCTACCCCACGGTGCAATCCCTGCCACGACAACTAGCGCAGGGGCCGCAGCCAGAGCCATGCGACCAAGAACCCGACGACTTATCGATGGCTTCGTATGATCCTCGGACACATCAAGACCAGTGACGAGTCCTTGAAGATAAGCGAAGGGAGGACGCACGCGTCACCATCGAACGATGCCATGGAACCCGCCGCCGGTCTGATAGGCGCAATGGCCCCGACGTCAACGAGCCCATGCTCGATGGAGAAGGATACCTGCCTTTCGAGGTAGGGTTCCCCACCTTCACTCGTGAGCTGCGGCAAGTCCGTTGGCCATTTCCCGTATGTTCAAGCCACAGAAACTAGAGTAATACGATGGAAGATTGAATCCGGCAGACTTCTTGAGCATGTACACCATCGTTGTTCAAGATGTCGAAGGAAGAGACGAGAAGGTATTTGTCAACTACTTCCCTTTGGCACTCAAGCCAAACGTGAGGTCATGGTTGATGCACTGGCCTGAGAACTCCATCTCGGCCTGGGCTGACCTGTGCCATGGGTGTATTGGCGCCTTCACGGGCGGCCATCAAGAACCAGGGCGGCCCAGCGACTTGCAGTTCCTCCCACAGAAGGAATGGGGGAGTTTGTGGAAGTACATGCAGAGGTTCAGCCGGGTGCATAGGAACATCCCAGACATCCACCCGGCAGCTGTGGTAGCTGCATTCCAGTTTAACGTGTGAAACTGCAGGATATGTTCCAAGATGAACATCCGGTTTCCCAAGACTGTGAATGAGCCATACACTTTGGCGGATAAGTGTGCCAGAACATAGGAGGGGAGGCGACTCCCTGTCGAAGAATATGATGTCGACGTTGACTCAGAGCACAGCGACGATGCCACCAATCAGAAGAATAAGAACAAGAAACACAACAAGAAGCACAAGAATAAAGAAGTGATGGCTGTTGAAGGATCATGCACTCCTAGTACCGGCAAGGAGGCCAAGACCGAGGCTCCCAGCAAGGAAGTTGCCGTGTGTATCGATTGCTGGGAAGCCCGGCTACTGAGAAGGCTGGGAAGGCTGACAGGCCGTACTGCAAGATCCATCGGACCAAGGGCCGCGATCTTCAAGAGTGTCATCAGGTTGAAAAACTCGTCAAGAAGTAGAAGGCCGAGTACGAGAAGCATGACAAAGAGAGAGATCAAGATGGCGCTGGCGAGAAGGGCCGAGGTGGCAGAGGAGGTCGCCCCGGCAAGGTTCCACAGTATCAAGGGAAACCTGCTAGAGGCCGTGAGAAGAAGGAATGTGACGACAAGAATGATGAAGGATATGAAGAGGAAACCACCAAGTAGGAGTCCCAGAAGGCCACTGACGCCCTGTGCATTGACGGAGGTGCGCCATTGCACTACTCTCACTGGCAGCTTAAACAATGGGCGCGTGAGGTCAATGCCGTGGAGCCAGTGGTAGATTCTCGGAAGCCACTCAACTGGTCCCCCACACCCATCATCTTTGATGAATAGGATCACCCTGACCACACCACCGCGGTAGTATGTTTGCCATTGTTGGTTTCACCAACGATCCGAAACCTCAAGTTCACAAAGATGTTGGCTGACAGCGGGGCCGAGTTGAATCTGATATCTCCCAAGGTCATCAGCAAGCTCCAGATAGCAGACGAAGAACTCAAAGTTACTAGTACTTTCCAAGGGATCAACCCCAGGAGGAGTTGTTCTCAGGGGAAGAACACTCTGCCGGTAACGTTCAGGGGGGAGGGGGTTAAACTACCGGACCAAGAAGATCGTGTTTGATGTGGTTGACCTCCCCCTTCCATACAATGGAATACTTGGCCGCCCAGCCCTGGCAAAATTCATGTCGGCATCCCACTATGCCTGCAACACTCAGAAGATGCCGGGGCCGATGGGTGTCATTTCAATTCCATCAGACAAGAAGGTTGTAATCATATGCATAGAAACAATGTACCGAGAAGCGGTTGCTGCAAAAGCCACGGAAGTTCCCACTCCCGCCAAGGAAAGCAAGAAATGGAAGAAAGCTAGCAATGACGCCAACAAAAATTCTGGGAAGCACGCCTCATCGGAGTGCGCTGCGCCTGTTGTTGATTTGCTGGAGAGCTCCAATAGCAAGAGATCAAAGGTTGCTGTGCTCATTGTGCAGAAGGTCCCGATAGGGTTGGTAGGCACTGATGGTACATTTACTATCTGATCCACCCTTGGCCAGAAAAAGGAAAGCGCGGTTGTTGCCTTCCTACGGGGGAATGTTGATGTGTTTACTTGGCAACCATCTGACATCCCTGATGTTCACAGGGAGGTAATTGAGCACTACCTTGCTGTCTGCCCACATATTGGCCTTTCAAACAGAAGGTCCAAAAGCAAGCATTGGAGCAGCAATATTTTATTGCCAAAGAGATCAAGAAACTCGAAGCTGCTGGTTTGGTCAGAGGAGTATTGCATCCAACTTGGTTGGCGAATCCAGTGGTGGTGCGCAAGGCGAATGGGAAATGGATCCCTTGCATAGATTTGATAGATCTAAATAAGGCATGCCCGAAGGACCCATTCCCCTTGCCGCGCATTGATCAGATTGTGGATTCCACCTTTGGATGTGACCTACTTTCCTTCTTGGATGCCTACTCCGGGTACCTCCAGATTTTTCATGTCCAAGGAAGATGAAGAGAATACCGCGTTTATAACCCCATGTGGCACATACTGTTTTGTACGGATGCCCTTTGGGTTAAAAAGCGCTGGATCCACTTTTGCAAGAGCAATACATATTGGCTTTGAGTCCTAGCTGCACAGGAATGTTGAAGCCTACATGGACGATATAGTGGTCAAGACCAAAGACAAGTCGACTCTCATTAAGGATTTGGAAGAGACCTTTGCAAACCTACGCAATATCAACTTTAAGCTTAATACAGAGAAGTGTGTGTTTGGAGTTCCTTTTGGCAAGCTAATTGGCTTCTTTGTGTCCCACCAGGGGATATAGGCCAACCCCAACAAGATCAAGATGGTTGAGCAGATTCAAGCACCCAAGACAGTTAAAGATGTGAGGCATTGGACTGGATGCGTTGCCGCGCCAAGCAGGTTCATTTCCAAGTCGCAGAGCGTGCCCTGCCATTCTTCAAAATCGTGAAGAAGGCAGGGCCCATGGAGTGGACCTCGGAGGCAGACGCTGTGCTGCAAGATTCGAAGACCTATCTTTCCTTTGTTCCCACCTTAGTCGCTCCTAAACCACAAGAGTCGTTGCTGCTGTAACTAGTGGCAACCAATAAAGTGGTTAGTGCAGCACTGGTGGCGCAGCATGAAGTGGATGAAGGAGAAGCAACAACTATCGTCCCCTATGGGGAGGAAAGCGAACTCGTCCCAACAAGGTCAAAGGCAGATCAAGACAAGAAGTAGCGGGGCAATGAAGACAGATCCAAGGTCACGGCAAGGAGGAAAGTGGTGCAGCAACCAGTGTACTTCATCATCTCCCTGTTGTAGGGGTCTTGGTTGAGGTACTCTGGCATGCAAAAGTTGATCTTTAGCCTCATCATGGCCTCAAGGAAACTGCGCCACTACTTCCAAGCCCATGAGATCACGGTTGTCATCCGCTTCCCCTTGCAACGCATCTTGAGGAACCCTGATGCCACTGGCAGAATAGTGGAATGGGCTTTGGAGTTATCCAGCTTTGGTTTGAAGTTTGAAAGCACGTCAACCATTCAGAGCACAGTACTAGCGGACTTTAAGATGCCTACCCGTGACGAAGAAGTGTTGGAGATAGTTATCCAAGGTAAGGAAGCACCCCAAGAATGGATCATGTACTTTGATGGTGCCTTCTCCCTACAAGGTGCATGACCTAGAGTGCATCTTGTTGCTCCCACTGGGAGCACCTCAAGTACGTAGTTCAAATGCATTTTCCTCGGGAGAAGGCTACCAACAATACTGCAGAATATGAAGGACTCCTTGTCAGGCTCAAGATCACAACAGAACTAGGAATCGAGAAGTTGATCATTCGTGGAGATTCACAACTTGTGGTGAGAAAGTGAACAAGGATTATCAAAGCCCACTGATGGAGGCATACGTAGAGGAAGTGAGAAAGTTGGAGGAGTGCTTTGATGGATTGCAAACAGAGCAGGTACCGTGTGCGAAAAACAGCATTGCTGATCATCTGTCAAAGTGCACTACGCAAAAACTCCCTGTGGAACCAGGGAGTTTTGTTCTCCACCTGACTCAACACTCCATATATTCGGCAATAATGGATAGAAAGAGGAGGAAACTAGACTCCGGAAGGCCTCTCCCGATAGAGCTCCCTGAAGCCCCGGTAGAGAGGTTGGCGGGAACAACTCCGTTTCGCCTGGTGAGCAGCACCCTCCCTCCAAACCACCGGTTCCTGGGTTTAGGCTTGCAATTCCATGAACGAGGAGGTGCCACTAGTCCTTGTTGCCGAGCCTCAGGCTCCAACTTGGGCGCGACACGTAGTCAACTTCCTCCAAATAGGAGAACTTCCCAAAGAGCAAGAAGAAGATGAAAGAGTAGCCTGGACAGCCATTATGTATTAGTTCATTGACGACACGCTATATAGAAGAAGTCCCAATGGTGTGAAATTGAAGTGCATTTGCCAGGAAAAAGGAAAGGAACTGCTGGCAGAGATACATAAGGGTATGTGTGGCTCCCATATTGGATCAAGGGCCCTGGATGGAAAATCTTTCTGGCAAGGTTTCTATTGGCCCACGGCCCTCCAAGATCCAATTGATCTAGTTACCAAGTTTGAAGCCTGCTAGTTCCACTCCAAGAACATCCATCAGCCTGCTCAAGCTCTCCAAACGATCCCTTTGTCATGGCAATTTTTGGTCTGGGGGATCGACATCTTGGGCCCCTTCCCCCATGCTACCGGGGGCTTTGAATTCTTGTAAGTTGCGATCGATGAGTTTACAAAGTAGCCAAAAGTGGAGCCCATGAGGAAGGTGACCACACAGTCAGCTATCAAGTTCTTGAAAGGATTGGTGTGTCGTTTCGGAGTACCCGCCAGAGTCATCACTGACAATGGCACCCAATTCACAAGATGTTCCTTCATGCAATACGTTCATGACCTCGGAAGCAAGGTCTCATTCGCCTCAGTTGCCCATCCCAGAAGCAACGGACAATTTGAGAGGGCGAACACTAAAGTGCTGTGAGGACTCAAGACAAGAACATTTGATAAGCTACAGAAGTGTGGCAGGCGATGGATCAACGAGGTTGTCGGTGGTTCTTTGGTCCCTCCGTACAACACAAAATTGAACTACCGGCCAGACTCCCATCTCCCTAGTCTATGGGGCAGAAGCAGTGATCCCCACAGAAATCATATCGGGTCACCTCGAGTAATTGCCTATGATGAACTAGTGCAAGAACAACACCGACATCATGATGATGTTCTACTTGAGGAGAACCATCTCTGGGCTGCTACTCGTGTTGCACGCTACCAGCAAGCCCCACGTCGCTATCACAGCCGCATGGTTCATGCCCGGAGCTTTGAGAAAGGTGACCTTGTCGTTAGGCGTGTTCAGTCCGTCAAGGGTGCAAACAAGTTGACGCCAAAGTGGGAAGGCCCTTACCAGGTAGTACCTGAACCGGCACAGCCCATCTGGAGACCTAAGATGGCATTTAGTTGAAAAACTCATGGAACATTGAGCATCTCCGTAAGTTCTACTTGTAAGGCGCGGGTGTCGGGCCCTGCCTGGCAGCCACACTTTTGTACAAGCCCTGTCGATGTTGAATGTAACCCTTTGTATAAAGCAATGCACAGACCCTGAGCACCAGATAAACAAACGAAGCATTCCCCCCCCAAACCAGCATGCATGCATAAGCATACCATGAGCATAGCATGATCATGTAGGTAAGATCGCAAGGAGATTTGTTTTCATCTGCACTAAGCTGCAGGGTTCTTGCCACGGACTTGGTCCTGAAGATAAGAAATGAAGACGAGCCTACATAGCAGTCCCCACCAAGCCAAATACATAATTTCCTTCTTATCCATACCTGTTCTGTAAAGTGAAAACTTGTGCATATGAAAACTGTCGGTGTCAAAACCGGCGGATCTCGGGTAGGGGGTCCCGATCTGTGCGTCTAAGGCTAATGGTAACAGGAGGCAAGGGACACAATGTTTACCCTGGTTCGGTCCCTCTCGATGGAGGTAAAACCCTACTTCCTGCTTGATTGATATTGATGATATGAGTGTTACAAGAGTTGATCTACCACGAGATCATAGAGGCTAAACCGTAGAAGCTAGCCTATGATGATTATGAATGTTGTGATCGTCCTCATACGGACTAACCTCTCTGGTTTATATAGACACCGGAGAGGGCTAGGGTTTACATGGAGTCGGTTACAAGGAAGTAAATATAATATCCGAATCGCCAAGCTTGTCTTCCACGCAAAGGAGAATCCCATCCGGACACGGGACGAAGTCTTGAGTCTTGTATCTTCATAGTCCAACAATCCGGCTAAAGTATATAGTCCGGCTGTCCGGATACCCCCTAATCCAAGACTCCCTCAGTAGCCCCTGAACCAGGCTTCAATGATGATGAGTCCAGCGCGCAGATTGTCTTCCGCATTGCAAGGCGGGTTCCATCTCCGAATAGTCCAAAGTAATTATCGAACACTTGAATCATGTCCGGATCTGCAAGATGATCTTCGCATACCACCGTAGAGAGAATAATGTTTCGCAAATGTAATCTGCTGACAACTTTTGTATGGTGTGACATGACACCACGGTCGGTTTATTATTCGAACCGTTTTCCCACAACCAGCCACATCGCACATTGCGAGGCGGTTTCCTCGGCACGTCTTGTCAAAGGAGAGATCATGTCCCCTTATCACGGGATTCCCATCAATACGGGTATGGGTAACCCAACCGCGCCATCTATCGTGGCGCTTGGGAAATAAGCGACCCTCAACGGGCAAGTGGGGAGGCGCATCGCTTTTGTCGCCTCTATAAAGGGATAAGGGCTCACCATTTTTACCCACGCCTTCTTCCTCTTTCGCTAATCCATTCTTTCTTCCTCGAGCTCCAGCGCCCAAGTCCACGCCTTCTCCGCACAGCCAAATATGTCCGGAGCAGGAGGCAAGTGGGTGGCCTCAACCGTGAAGGAGGAGCATATTGCGAAGCTTCGGGGCGCCGGATACTTGGCCGCAAACATCGCGCACCGCCTACCGGACGCAGGGCAGATCACTCCAACTATGGAGCAGTGACCGAGGCGCGCGGAGTGCGGAGGCGCCATGGTGGGCAAGATGCCTACCGTCACCTGGCTTGACGGCTCCTTCACGGACACCGTGAAAGGGTGGCAATCGGGGTGGTTCTACATCACCAAGGCGCGCAGCGCCAACTGGGCAGCGGCCCCCGGATTCCGATCCGGAATTCCCATGCGACTCACCTCCTAGGAGAAGAAGGGCCTGGCCTGGGGCGAGCCTGCGGAGCTGACCGAACTTCAAAACTGTATCAAAAGTATGATTGACAAGAACATCAATCTTGTCAACGTAGTCCAGGTCATGCTCGTCCGTCGAATTCTTCCGTGCCAAATACGGGCTTTTAATCTGTGGGAGTTCATCCCGGCCGAACACTGGACACTCCGAGAGCTCTACGGCATGACACTTAAGGACACTGGAAGGTGCTGTTTAAGGGTACCGAAACACCTCCTCCCACGTCCGAGGACCGCGGACTCCATGCCGAGCGGTCCCCCCATCCGGTTAGTTTTCTAACCATCACCAGGGGTAGCTTTCCCAGCATACTCATGGGAAGATGCTAAGTTATTGTGTGTACCTAATCAGGAGTACGGGGAGATGGCGAAGCGGATCGACTGTCCGGCTCTGCTGCCAGAAGGTCCGGCGACCGCTCTCCTGACGGAGATGCTAGTCCCGGCGCCATACAAGGCGCCAGAAATGAAGGACGAGAAGAAGGCCCCGGGGACCAGGAAGGGTCTCCGGCGCAAGGCTGTACAGGACGCATCGTCCGAAGACGATGAGGCACATTCCTCCCATGAAGGGGAGGAGGAGAAGGAGAAAGAGAGGGGCGCCCCATCCGGGGAGGCCGAAGGGTCTAAGAGGGCGGACGAGGGGACCAGGAAGGGTCCCCGACGCAAGGCTGTTATAGGCTCGTTATCCGAGGACAACAAGGCAGATTCTTCCCGCGGAGACGGGGAGGATCACGAAGAAATGCCACCTCCCCACACTTGGGAGGAGAAGAAAAGGAAGGCCGCCCCGGACGGGGAGGCTAGGACTCCCAAGAAGGGAAAGGCATCCCTTCCGGATTACTCCACCACGGCCGCCAACAACGAGGAGTGGCTGCCTGGGGGGAAGCCCCCAGTAAGATCGTAAGTATCCGTACTTTCTTTGTATTTTATTGTGACTTTGCTTTATAGTCTGTTATAACACCGAACACGCATATGCAGTCCGGCCTGGGCCCATCCGAGGTATCTTCTTCGGATGGGTCTTTGAGCGATTCGGCGATGAATTTGCTCCCAATTGCCACTTCCCCTCGGCCTGTGAATGACACAAAGGTGTTGTCCCAAAGGCTCCCTGAGCCAGGGGAGTCGATTCCGGAGAAGCCTCAAGGCGAAACCCTAGACGTCGGTCTCACGGGGCGCAAGATCCTCGCAGACCGTGCCAACGGGAGTCGCAGCAAGTCAGGGTCCCAGCCGGACACTATACCGGAGCCTCCAAAGGCTCCGGATTCAGGCAGGCAGCCCCTCGCTAAGGAGGGCGAGCCATCCGTGCCGATGACTTCTGCTATGCCAGAGGCGTTGGATAGTCTGCTGGAAGCGCCTTGCGGCGCTTCCATGGACGAAGAGCACCGCACTCTTATGAGTGTGGTGATTTAGAAGATTCTATCCGCCAAGAGCGGACTAACCGAAGCCTGCACCAGCCTTCTAACAGGCTTTGAGGTAAGTAAAAAGTGTGTGAAGTTATCACCCGATAGATAGTAGCCCCTGATACTCTGTTTGGTGTTCAGAATGAAAAGCTAAACAGAGGGTCAATTATAATCCGCAGGAGTTTTAACAGAAGGTGTTCGTGTGAATAAACAAGCGGCGCTGGTTGCCGCTGCTGCCCGCATAGCAGAAGTCTCCGGACTCAAGCGGGACTTGTAGCAGGCCTAGGGGAGCTCGGCCTCACGTAGGGGCAGCTCGAAGAAAACAAAGGTGAGTAATACCCCATTCACATATCATAAAGGATAGAAAAAATTGGTGACCCTAAGAAAGTGTCATGATTTGGTAATAGGGGCCACGACCAAAGTGGCGTCCCTGAAGAAGGCGATGTCCGAGGACGAAGAGAAGGCGGCCATGGAGCGTATTGAGCGCGAAAAGCAGAATGCTAGGGTGGGCGAGGTACAACAAGAGCTCCAGGAGCTCGGCAAGAAGTTCGAGTCCTTGGAGCGTGACTACAAGATGAAGGATTGTGAGCTTGCGAAGGCCCTTGCGAGCATGAAAGACACCAAGGCCGAAGCCGCAAAGGCCCAGCAGGAGATCCAGGCGTCCAAGAAGATAGCAGCGGGTAAGACATTCTTCATGCAAAGCAAGCATGTGGAGGAGGCGTTTCTTTTACTTACCCAAATTTGGAGCTCTCCAGGGGCATTCGTAGATCTGCCACGCAGCGTATCTGATGCTGCGGAGTTCTACCGCGCCAAGGAGGGGAGCTCAGCGCAGAAGCTGTTCTGGTCCCAGAATGCTGGAGCCGAACACTCGATGCCTCTGAGTGAACAACTGAAGTAGTTGGTTGAACTCCACAGGGCGACTGAAGTGGCTATGAAAGATTTCATAGTCCGTGGCCTGGTGAGCCCTTGCCCGCCAGCTACTTAGGCTTGATAAAGCGGATGGTGAATGCCTGTTTGCGGCTGGAAGTGATCAAGCGGTCCGTTTGCATTGAGGGTGCCCGCCGAGCCTTTGCTCGTGCGAAGGTGCATTGGGGCAAGCTGGATGCGGAGAAGCTGGTGAAGGATGGACCGCCAGAGGGCAAGGCGCATCGGTATCCAGAAAAATATTATGATGGTGTGATGAAAGGCGCTCGCCTCGTGGCCGACGAATGTACGAAGGACACAATCTTTGAGTAAATGTACTCCTGTCATGTTTGTAATATAAAGACGAAGTTACTTGCGCTATATAGCGTTGTTTTGATTTAAAATACTACCTTCTGTGCGGCTGTTTATAAAATTCTGAAAGTAGGCCAGTCGTCGGCTTCCGCCCCCACATAACTAGTAATGGGGTGTTCGTGGAAAACCCAGACACTCTTTATCCAAATATTTGGTCGCTAAACAAGGTGTCTGGCGCAGCGAACAAGGCAATCGGACTATACGACTTTATAACTTTCACTTAGCTATAGAAGTCTACAATTTTAAATTTTGGCGAAGCCCCTAGAATTCGGAAGGCCGAATTGGGGCGCTATATATGCCTAAATCGGACGAGGCCGATTCCTCGCCTAAAGAGGAAAAATCGTTAAGGATTTTAAGACCTCTCAAACAGTGACCAGCTCTCCCCACATCACGCTGGTCAGTTTTCGGCTTTCTCTACTGAGGTGCTCGTCTGGAAGAATCGGGACACAATCGCAGTAGTTCTCCCTGTGCTACCTTAGCCGATATAACGGAACGTAAGGTACCAAAACAAGGGAGCCGAGCTAACCCAACTATTGACCCAAGACATGATTCGGAGCTGATGCATATAGTGCTATAAGTTCGGTGTGCCGCACTGTTGAAAGTGTTCGGACTTGTCTTGCCATATTACAGGGCACCATAAGAAGCCCCTGGCAAACTAAACGTACCAAAGTGTATGGATGCAATAGTAAATAAACATTTATAGGAAATATGTGCAGGTAGGAATAATAAGCTGACGTTGTATATAATCTCCCATTGATGTATAATACGTCTAAGTGTATGTTTACAATGAATGCATTAAGCAGAGATAAATAGGACTATTTGACATGTCCTATCCAAGGGCAGGCCGCATACAGGTATATAAAATAGGTATTAACAATCGTGAATAGATTCCACCTGGGTGTTCCCTTTGTGCGCGACGCCTTTTGCCTCCTTGGATTTCTCTCCTGTCAAAGTCCGATAATCCGGCTCTTCTGGAGAGGCTGCCCGAAAGTGAGTTCCTGAAAGATAAAGGAAGTGTGTTGCGGCTGACCCGCACTGTTGACTGTGCCACTATTGCGCCTCTGCCTATGTCCATGGTATTTTGAGTGTGTAATTGTGTACGCGCGGCACGAATGCTGCCTTAATGGGGCTGGAGTGGAGGCCGGACTGCTAATCGCGCTCTTGGCGTGCCTGGCGACCCTGTTATGGGGTACTTCGGACTCGCTTGACGATGTTCGGAGTTGTCGTCGCCGATTGGTAGTTTAACGGGGGAAGATGCTTTGTACTTATGTCGCGAGGGCTGCAGTGTGCTCTTCTGTACGGAGAGAGCGGTCCATGTTTCCGTTGACCGTTATGACCCCACGAGGCCCTGGCATCTTGAGCTTGAGGTATGCATAGTGTGGTACCGCATTGAATCGAGCGAATGTGGTTCGTCCAAGTAGTGCATGATAGCCGCTACGGAAGGGGACGATGTCGAAGATTAACTCCTCGCTTCGGAAGTTATCCGGAGATCTAAAGACCACCTCCAGTGTTATGGAGCCCGTGCAGCGGGCCTCTACCCCTGGAATTACACCTTTAAAGGTAGTTTTGGTGGGCTTGATCCTTGAAGGATCGATGCCCATTATGTGCACTGTGTCCTGATAAAGCAGGTTCAGGCTGCTGCCTCCGTCCATAAGGACTCGTGTGAGGTGAAATCCTTCAATCATTGGGTCTAGAACCAATGCGACCGAACCGCCGTGACGGATACTTGTAGGGTGATCCCTACGATCAAAGGTGATCAGACAGGCTGACCATGGGTTGAATTTTGGGGCGACTGGCTCCATCGCATAGACATCCCGTAGTGCTTGTTTTCGTTCCCTTTTGGGGATGTGGGTGGCGTAGATCATGTTGACCGTTTTCACCTGGGGAGGAAATTTCTTCTGCCCCCCCCCCCCATGTTCGGACATCGGGGCTCGTCGTCATCGTCACTCTGCAGACCCTTGTCCTTGTTCTTGGCATTTATCTTGCTGGCCTGCTTGAAAACCCAGCAGTCTCTATTAGTGTGATTTGCTGGCTTATCCGGGGTGCCGTCAATTTGGCATGAGCGGTCAAGTATGCGGTCCAGACTGGATGGTCCCTGATTGTTTCTTTTGAACGACTTTTTACGCTGACCGGATTTTGAGCCACTGAATCTGGCATTGACTGCCGTGTCTTTAGTGTTATGGCCATTGTTCCGACGCTTATGTCTGTTACGCTGTGGCTTGCCGTTATTGTCGTGGACATCTGAAGTGCCTGAGTTTATTGGCGTGGTGCTAATGCGAGCCAACCAACTATCCTCGCCTGTGCAAAAGCGTGTCATGAGTGTCGTGAGGGCCACCATGGATTTTGGTTTTTCCTGGCCGAGGTGCCGGGCAAGCCACTCGTCGCGGATATCATGCTTAAAGGCTGCCACGGCTTCGGCATCCGGACAGTCGACAATTTGGTTCTTTTTAGTTAGGAACCGAGTCCAGAATTTTCTGGCTGATTCTCCGGGCTGTTGTGTAATGTGGCTCAAGTCATCAGCATCCGATGGTCGCACGTATGTGCCCTGGAAGTTGTCGAGGAAAGCATCCTCCAAGTTTTCCCAACTGCAAATGGAATTTGCCGGCAAGCTATTTAGCCAGTGCCTGGCTGGTCCTTTGAGCATAAGGGGAAGATACTTGATGGCGTCTAGATCATCTCCGCGGGCCATGTGAATGTGGAGAAGGAAATCTTCAATCCATACTGCAGGGTCAGTTGTGCCATCGTATGATTCAATGTTCATGGGTTTAAACCCTTCTGGGAATTCATGATCCATTACTTCATCAGTGAAGCAGAGGGGGTGTGTGGCGCCTCTATGCCGGGCTATGTCGCGACGCAATCCGACTAAGTCTGGTCGGTTGTGTCTGGCCCAGCCGGATTTACTGTTAGTGTATCCGGTATGACAGTCATCGTCATGTGCTATGGTGCGCCCCCGTGATCCGTAGATCGATCTTGGTTGTCCTGCATTGTTTTCCAATCTATCTCGCAGGTCCTGCATATTGCCCCGGGCCGTAGTAAACTGGTGTGGGGGTGCGGGCTGGTATTCGGGCTGATATGCCGTTTTATCCCGGCCACGAGGTGGCCGGTTAGCCGTGTGGCGCTCGAGTCCATATTCCTCGGCTGCCAGGACTTCTGTCCATTGGTCTGTGAGCAGGTCTTGATCAGCTTGGAGCTGCTGCTGCTTCTTCTTTAGGCTCCTCGCAGTGGCCATAAGCCGACGCTTGAAGCACTCCTGCTCCACGAGGTCCTCAGGCAAGCCGAACTCGTCGTCGCCGAGGCTAATCTCGTCTTCAGAGGGGGGTCATGTAGTTATCCTCCTCCGGATACCCGTTCGCCGCCTGTTTGTCTTGGCTGACCTGCCCGTCTTCCTGCTCGTCCTGCTCGATGGCAGGCTGATCGGGGTTGTATTCATCTTCGGCACCGTACGGACTTTTTTCGTCTCCAGTGCCGGTGTTACTATGGCGGGGCTTGGAGCGGCGCTGGCGACGCCCATGCTTTGCTTTCTTCTTTGAGGGGTTATCCTCCATTGCCTTATTGCCATTGGTTTCTTTCGGAGTGTCCACCATATATATGTCATAGGAAGAGGTGGTTGTCCACCGCCCCATGGGTGGTGGTTCCTGTTCTTCTCCTACATCGTCGTCCAAACCGTCGATGTCTTCGGAGTCGAAGTCAAGCACGTCGGTCAAATCATCAACCGTGGCTATGAAGTGGGTGGTGGGTGGTCAACGAATTCCCTTGTCGCCGGCTTCTCACTCGAGCCGGACATAGTTCGGCCAAGAGTCTCCTGACAAAGAGAGAGATTTTAACGAGTTTAGCATGTCGCCAAAGGGCGAGTGCTGGAAGATATCTGCAGTGGTGAACTCCATTACCGGAGCCCAACCAGGTTCGGCGGGCTCGGAGGTGCGCGGACTGGAACCTGCAGCCGGATACGAGTCCGGGGTCCGGTGTCACAGGCTTCCCGACGGGTCTGTAGCCTCCGGAGCGGGGTCCATCCACCTGTCCCCAAGCCGCGCAATCTGCCCCGGATTTAGGTTCGGGACTCCTGCAGGGGCGATATCCCGAGCACTGTCCGACAGCAGGTCTAAGCCATGCACATCGTGACTACCCGGCGCTCCTGGCGTAGGCCCGAATCCATTGAACATCAACTCTCCGCGAATATCGGCCATGTAGTTTAGGTTTCCGAACCTGACCTGATGGCCAGGGGCGTAGCTGTCGATCTGCTCCAGATGGCCAAGCGAATTGGCCCGCAGTGCGAAGCCGCCGAACACGAAGATCTGCCTGGGGGAGAAAATCTCACCCTGGACCGTGTTGTTGATGATTGAAGGAGCCATCGAGCCTTGCAGCGATGGCATAGAGGAACTCTCAATGAAAGCACCAATGTCGGTGTCAAAACCGGTGGATCTCGGGTAGGGGGTCCTGATCTGTGCGTCTAAGGCTAATGGTAACAGGAGGCAAGGGACACAATGTTTACCCAGGTTCGGGCCCTCTCGATGGAGGTAAAACCATACTTCCTGCTTGATTGATATTGATGATATGAGTGTTACAAGAGTTGATCTACCACGAGAACGTAGAGGCTATACCCTGGAAGCTAGCCTATGATGATTATGAATGTTGTGATCGTCCTCATAGTCCAACAGAAGAGGGCACCGGAGAGGGCTAGGGTTTACATGGAGTCGTTTACAAGGAAGGAAATATAATATCTGAATCGCCAAGCTTGTCTTCCATGCAAAGGAGAGTCCCATCCGGACACGGGATGAAGTCTTGAGTCTTGTATCTTCATAGTCCAACAGTCCGGCCAAAGTATATAGTCCGACTGTCCGGATACCCCCTAATCCAGGACTCCCTCAAAAATCTCGTTACATTCGAAACATAGGTGCTGGCATCCTTTGCCCCAAACATTGCTTCGGTCAAGGTGGTCGTAGTGGCCTTTGAAGGAGAAGGTTCGACGAGGAGCTGGTGTCACACCCTGATTTTCATGCCACAACACTTAAGCTAATATATCTTGATAAAATGTGGTTTGGCAAAAACTTTTGCATTAATTGGCTTTTATTTGAATTCGGTTTTTTGTGTGTGATTTCAAGTGGTCCTAAAGGTCAACATAGCTCCACCTTCTATAGTTAATTTCCTTGATCCAAAACTTCTGCCCAATGATCATACCATGTGTATAGTAAAGCATAGAATTTTCTTACAAAAATAATTTGGCCAAAAAGTATTTTCTAAAACTAGTTTCTCAAAAACCCCTGCATTGAGGTTTGCACTGTAAGTATTTATTTGAGGTATGAAAAATCTTTCAAAGAGTATGTTTGAGTCTTATTACGTATAGGACTCCCATAAACCACAAAAATATAATTCGAAGGCTATTTTTATTTTTTATTTAAAGGATTTTTCTTTAGGCCAGAAGTGGTCTTTAATAGGTTAAAATTATTTTTAATGCTTTAAAAACATTTGTGAAAATTTAGGGAAATTCAGTGGACATATATTGTCCACATATAAGAGTGTCAACACATGGTCATGTTCAAAATATTGGTCAAACCCCGCAAAAACCCTTTCTGGATATTTAAAGCTTTTGAAATATTTGCAAAGGAAAGGTTCTCTAAAAATTCCAAGAAAATTCTAGCATGTCAAATATGACGTATTGGATGATCTTGCCAAGCCTCATGTCTTGGGGAACAACATAACATCACCAAATCCCCTCAAGACCATTTCTGTCCATTTTGAAGTTTGAGCAACTCTGCATTGCCAAACATGTCCAAATGTTCTCAAACCTAGTGCACATGCTCCAATGCCTAATTATGCATCTAGACGAAATGGCACAAGTTGGAGAAAATGATATCTTGATCAAAGTGCCTCAAAACCCTCTCTGTCCAAAATCAAATCTGAACAACTTTACATTGTCAACTTTCTTGTTTTGCTCTCAACCTTTGTGGACTTGTTCTAAACCCTAAATGATGACACTACACCATGTAGTGCATCAAGGATAATGGTTTTGCATCTCTAGATCTTGGAAAACTCATTTATGTTGATTTCTAGGGTTTACAAAAGTTGCATTGGCAATTTTGCCCAAATGGACTCAATCTTGGTGGAACCTATTATTATCTCATGCCATTTGACCCTGTCAAGCCTCATGACAAGAGGAGTTCATCTTCTTGCCCAAACCAGCAACAAACACCTTTTGCCATTTTACTAAAAACCCCTATTTTGACCCCTTCCACTAATCTCCGTGAGTTCTACTATTTACCACAGCCCCTCCTAGAGCTCTTATACCTCCAGTAACAATGGTTGCATCTCAGATCAATAATTGAGGGGTGAAACCACCTCTTTTACCTCTCTGGACAGCCCTTGCACCCCTCTTCCTCACCTCCCTCCTCACTCCAGTGGTGACCCATGGCATCCAAGGCATCCCCCCTTTTCTGTAATACCTCCCTTAGATACCAGACACCAGAGGGCACGCCCACAGGGCATAGACAATGCCAATGCCAGCCATTTGCGTGCTCTGGAGCATGCTACAGTACGCTCCCGTACTGTAGCCGCCCCCTGCCAACCGCCTCCGGCCACCTCGGGCCTCCCTAGCATGCCCAACGATGCCCCTTGGCATCCGCATCATGCTAAACCCCTGTCCCCCTCCTCCTTCTCCCTCCTCTTGCCCCAGCTCGCACGCGCGCCAGCCGCCCGACCGCACCAGTGAGCTCGCTCACACGCGTGGTGCCCCTGGCCCCCCTGATGTCTCTCTCTTCACTCCCCTTGCCCTAGACTAACCCCACGAGCACCCCCGACACCTCCCAGTGAGCCCCCGTGACCCATAGCGAAGGCAATGACCTCACCGGCGCACTGGTCCACGGTGGACCGTCGCCCGCCTATTTAGAGGACTCCCCGAGCCCTCCTGTCCTCACCACTCGCTCTCTCACTCCCATAACCACCCCCCTACACAACCCGCTCCTCTCCAGAAGCTCTCGAGCTCGAGATTGAGATCGAGCTCTACCGCGGCGGCTCGCCGTCGTCCGCACGGTAGAAGCTCTCCGTGCTGCTCCTAAGCTCCGATCTGGAACCCCCGCACTCCACTGACCGTTTCCCCTCTCTCTCCCGCTCATTTTGCAGCCTGAGACGACCGGAATAGCAACCTCCCATAGCTCCTCCTCCGCGTGACCTTGCCACCGGCGAACCAGGCCACCCCGGCGACCAAGTCACCTCCACCTGAATGGCGACACGATGAGGTGTCAAACCCTGCCCTCTGATTTCCTTGCCATGCACTGCATCGTCGCCGGTGAGCTCGTCAGCTCTCTATCGTAGGGTGAGGGATGACAGGCGGGCCCCGCCTGTCAGCCTCTCCTCTCCCTTGCCTCCCTCTCTCTCACTCGCGCCTGGGCCCCTCCCGTCAGGTTTAAACTGGCGCGCGCGCACCGCTCGGCTCGCCAGGGCCGAATCGCCTCTGGGCCTGTGCACTATGGCTGTTCTGGCCAAGTTGCACAGTGGCCTTTTTCCTTTTCCTTTTTCCGTCACTTCTCCAAAAAATCCACAAGTTTAAATAATAAACCAAATGCAATAATTCCAACTCCTAAATTCTTGTAATAATCCCACCTATTTAGTGGTGCAGTTTTCACTCTTATCAAACCAACTTTTCTTCATTGTTCAAATTTGAATTTGAATTTGAGCAATTATACCTATCATTGAAAATTCCTAGCACTGTTTCCAAGACTCCAAATCCAAAACTAGGAATTTTCTCATTCTTAGAATACACTCTAGTATTTAACAAAAATAAGTTGACATTTTTTCTGAGCACTTTAATTTTCTGTTTTCTACTGCCTTATTTTTCTCATTGGTATTTTGCGACGGTAGATTGCATTATTGACAAAGGGGATTGGATCAGAAGACTTTCAAGACCCCAAAGACTTGGCTGAGCCAGGCAAGCAGCTCTTTGACCATGACACCCCTTTTGTTCATTGGTACCCTTTTTCTGATTGCATGATGATGAAATATGACGGTGGTAAACTTGTTGTGAACCACCACATGATGCATACCCCTACTCATGACTTTACCTTGTTCATGAATGGAATGTTAAAAGACTAGTTGATGCATAATGAGGCATGTGAACCATGAACTCTTCGTGGTTACATTCTTTCGAAAACCCCATCGGGTGCCCCTAATGCCCTTGGGAGATGTTGAACTAAGGTCACCACTTGAGGAAGAAGTGGTGTATCGAAGATAGATTTTGGTGTGCGTGTGTAAAATGATGGATTAGATTTATGTGTGATTACCATCCGAGCCTTACATGCGCAACCACTCTACCCTTATATGGGAAAGGGCATTATTGATTACCTAGTTTGTGCTAACATGGATTCCCACATTACAAGTGACAGGAGTGATTTTTGGTCACTCTCGGGACGGGGTCGTGCCAGGTAGGGCGGCCATGATTGTTTTTTACAGGGCACCGGATACACCATTGGTACCCCGTGCTTGTGATATGTGATGAATATGGGAGCGTGGCTCCACAAAAAGAATTTATTTTGTGACAATGTTGGGCACGGGGGCTACTACCAATTGAGTGGGTTCCTTCTTAGTCACGGCTAGGGAAAGGTAGTGATCGGGTGCTTCCCCTGAGTACTTGAGGTACTGCAGGATCGTGGATGACACGGAAGTTCCGCGGATCTTGTGGGTAAAGTGTGCAACCTCTGCAGAGTGTAAAAATATTTGAATAGCCATGTCCACGGTCAAGGACGATTGGGTGGTGCGGCTTAAACTACGTCTAGAGTTTTACAAACCACATATGTGTGTGTTGATGAAGCTAATTGGGTTAAGTCGGATGACTTGACATGGTGATCAAGTTGGATTGGTGTCCAACTCTGCTTATGTTGATATCTGCAACTAGTCCATACGAATATATGTACTCCCATGATGCATACTTTACTTCTTGATAGATCATGTCATTGCACTCAAAACTAGCTTCCTGCAAACTACCTACTTGGTGATATATCATTGCATTATTGTGCCATGTTCCAATCATGGCTTGCTTGCGAGTACATTCAAAGTAATCTTTGGCTTGCCACTGGTTATTTAATTGGCCAGGCATGGAAGAACAGGAGTTCAAAGAAGAGTTCTTTGGAGATGAACATGCGAACTAGGATGCTTCCCAGTCAGAATGCCTGTAGGGTTAAGGCAGATGGCATGGGTTCTACTTATAGACGAAGATTTCCGCTGCTTAAGTTTATTTGGTATTCAGCCCTTACGGCTTTATCTATGTAAGACTTGACCATAATGGTCATACTTTGTGTAAGACTGTATGTATGGATGTAATACTCTTGTTATTTAGCTTTTGTGTGTTCAGTGAGCATTGATCTCTGGGATCACTGTACACGTGCATTTGGTGATCACGGCTTATGAGCCGGGGTCCCCACAGAGGTGGTATCAGAGCCATCCTGACTGTAGGAAGCCTTAGTTAGCATGGTCGTTAGTTAGGATGAAACAAAGTTTTCAAAACCATCTATACCTTGTCTCTTTTCTAAGATTTCCCAAAACTAAGGGATATTTTCAGTATTGACCCCTCCTATTCTACTTTTGTAGATGGCCGTCGCCCCCCTTGAGACTCCTTATGACAGGATTTCCATCACTCCTAAGAGATTGCCTCCAACAATGCCACTATCCCTTGCTGCCCATGTACACCCTACACGAACTGGAAAATGATATGTTCGAGAAGGATTTCTATGCCAAGGTTTTTGTGCCTGCCAAGACCTCACCTTAGGGGTGGTTCTTCGTTGGACCACCCATGCCAACAAGAGACCTAGCCATTCAGCAAGTGGCATACGAAGCACTCCTCTATCTTCGAGACCTCCTTCCAGAAATAAAAGAAGAACATGCCACCCTCTACCTACCTGGCAAGAGCAGATTTGGAGCTCCGACTCAAGTGATAATTTACCCAGAAGACGAGGATCCAACCCTCAGGTACCAGATCCGCTTCGCCAACGTAGGAGACTACCTTCTACGTCACCTTACCGAAGCATTTCTCCGGGCTCGCCATGAACTCCCTTCACTTCTGCACCTCCACTGCCTGGAGAAGAAGAAGGTGGTCGAGGAAGAACAACAAATCACTGCCCTAGAAGCCCACATTTCTAATTAGGAGCAGCAAATCAAGGAACTTCAGAAAGCTCGCAACCAAACCCCACGCAGGAGGCATAGGAATGGATTTCCATATCAACCTCATAGAGGATCATCATCAGGCCCCTGACGACAATACCCAAGACTGAATAGCAACCCTTTTGCTTCCGTCACATGTCACGGGTGTGGTGAACTCGGGCATATTAGTAGGATGTGTCCCAACAAGCAGCCGACTGTCGCATATCCATTGGCACCCAGGAGAACCTAGAAACTGAAGACCGAACGCCCTTCTCTCAAAGTGATGAAGCAAGCACGACTACCAAATCCAAGGAACCCTAGGGTAGGATGAGTCGTGTACCCCCTATGCGCAGTCGAGTCCATATGATGATGCAAATGAAACAATGTTGAGTGTTGCTTGTTCTTATCTGTTTGTGTTTCGATATAAGTCACACTTTTGTGTCGGGAAGCATGTATGCGACTATATCACCTATCTTATCTTAATGAAATTGTGTGTGGCCTTTTGGCACCTGTTTGTTTGCACCACTATAAAAACCCCTTTAGGCATCCCCCCATCTATGCTATTTTTCCCTCTCATCCCTCTCTCCTCAACTGAAGACCGGCAAGACAAGGTACACCAAGGATTCTACTTCGGCGACCAACTATCACTGGAGACTTTTGCTACAGCCTGCTCGAGCAATTGCAACCCAGTAGAGTTATGTTTACCCCTCAAGATTAGAAACCCATCCCTAGACCCTTCGAGACTTCAAGATATAACCCAGCCCGAATCCTTAACGATGAGCTTAACCTACATAATTGCAAGAGAACTAGCTAAGCTTCGGTAACCTTTGCTCATCACAGGGTTCATTATGGAACCAGTGGACATAGTGAACTAGCACATTATCATCCTAAGATAGCACCAGAACTGACAATGCCATAGGGAAGATTGTTTCGAGGATACATGATTAGTAGGATTACTAACTTGATGAGATTATATTAGTAACCTTGAGGAATTATCTAAAGACTCTTTGGTGGATTATGAGGTTTTCATGTTGGTAAATGAACTTGGTGGGATCCTGATAATATAGTAGCATAGCTTTCATCCCCGGAATAAATTTGGCTTTTATTTGAATTGGGTTTTTTGTGTGTGATTTCAAGTGCTCATAAAGGTCAACACAGCTCCAACTTCTATACTTAATTTCCTTGATCCAAAACTTCTTCCCAATGATCATACCATGTATATAGTAAAGCATAGAATTTTCTTACAAAAATAATTTGGCCAAAAAGTATTTTCTAAATCTAGTTTCTCAAATACCCCTGAATTGAGGTTTGCACTGCAAGTACTTGATTTGAGGTATGAAAAATCTTTCGAAGAGTATGTTTGACTCCTATTAGGTATAGGACTCCCATAAACCACAAAAATATAATTTTAAAGGCTATTTTTCTATTTTATTTAAAGGATTTTTCTTTAGGGCAGAAATGGTCCTTAATAGGTTAAAGTTATTTTTAATGCTTTAAAAATATTTGTGAAAATTTAGGGAAACTCAGTGGACATATATTATCTACATATAAGAGTTTCAACACATGGTCATGTTCAAAATATTGGTCAAACCCCTCAAAAACCCTTTCTGGATATTTCAAGCTTTTGAAAGATTTACAAAGGAAAGATTCTCTAAACATTCCAAGAAAATTCTAGCATGTCAAATATGACATATTGGATGATCTTGCCAAGCCTCATGTTTTGGAGGACAACATAACATCACCAAATCCCCTCAAAACCATTTCTGTCCATTTTGAAGTTTGAGCAACTCTACATTGCCAAACATGTCCAAATGTTCTCAAACTTGGTGCACATGCTCCAATGGTCTAATTATTCATCTAGACCAAATGTCACAAGTTAGGGAAAATGATATCTTGATCAAAGTTCCTCAAAACCCTCTTTGTCCAAAATCAAATCTGAACAACTTTACATTGTCAACTTTCTTGTTTTGCTCTCAACCTTTGTGGACATCTTCTAAACCCTAAATGATGACACTACACCAAGTGGCGCATCAAGGAGAATGGTTTTGCATGTCTAGATCTTGGAAAACTCATTTATGTTGATTTCTAGGGTTTACAAAAGTTGCATTGGAAACTTTTCCAAAATGGACTCAATCTTGGTTGAACCTATTATTATCTCATGCCATTTGACCCTGTCAAGCCTCATGACAAGAGAAGTTCATCTTCTTGCCCAAACCAGCAACAAACACCTTCTGCCATCTTACTAAAACCCTTGTTTTGACCCCTTCCACTAATCTCCATGAGTTCTACTTTTTACCCCAACTCCTCCTAGACCTCTTCTACCTTCAGTAATAATGGTTGCATCTCAGATCAATAATTGAGGGGTGAAACTACCTCTTTTACCTATCTGGACAGCCCTTGCATCCCTCTTCCTCACCTCCCTCCTCACTCCGGTGGCCACCCATGGCATCCAAGGCATCCCCCTTTCTAAAATACCTCCCTTAGCTACCAGACACCAGAGGGCACGCCCACAGGGCATAAACAATTCCAATGCCACCATTTGCGTGCTTTGGAGCGCGCTACAGTATGCTCCCGTACTGTAGCCGCTCCCTACCAACCACCTCCGGCCACCTCGGGCCTCCCCAGCGTGCCCGACGATGCGCCTCGGTGTTCGCAGCATGCTAAACCCCTGCCCCCCTCCTCCTCCCCCCTCCTCTTGCTCCGGCTCGCACACGCGCCGACCGCCCGAGCGCACCAATGAGCACGCTCACAAGCGCGGTGCCCCTGGCCCCCCTGCTCTCTCTCTCTCTTCACTTCCCTCGCCCTAGACCAACCCCATGAGCACCCCCGACACCTCCCAACGAGCCCATGTGACCCGTAGCGACGGCAACGACCTCGCCGACGCACTGGTCCATGGTGGACCATCACCTGCCTATTTAGAGGCCTCTCCGAGCCCTCCTCTCCTCACCACTCGCTCTCTCACTCCCATAATCACCCCCTACACCACCCGCTCCTCTCCAGAAGCTCTCGAGCTCGAGATCAAGCTCGAGCTCTGCCGCGGTGGCTCTCTGTCGTCCACACAGTAGAAGCTCTCCCTGCTGCTCCTAAGCCCCGATCTGGAACCCCCGCACTCCACTGATCGTTTCCCCCCTCTCTCTCGCTCATTTTGCAACCTGTGACGACCGGAACAGCGACCTCCCATAGCTCCTCCACCGTGTGATCTCGGCGACGGGGAACCAGGCCACCTCGGCGACCAAGTCCACCTCCACCCGAACGACGACACGACGAGGAGTGGAACCCTGCCCTCCGCTTTCCTTGCCGTGCACTGCATCGTCGATGGTGAGCTCGTCGGCCCTCTGTCGTAGGGTTAGGGATGACAGGCGGGCCCCGCCTGTCAGCCTCTCCTCTCCCTCGCCTCCCTCTCTATCACTAGCGCCTGGGCCCCGCCCATCAGGTTCAATCCTGGCGCGCGCGCGCCGCTCGGCTCGCCTAGGCCGAATCACCTCTGGGCCTGTGCACTGCGGCTGTTTTGGCCCAGTGGCACAGTGGCCTTTTTCCTTTTTCTTTTTCTGTCACTTTTCCAAAAATTCCATAGGCTTAAATAATAAACCAAATGCAATAATTCCAATTCCTAAATTCTTGTAATAATCCCACCTATTTAGTGGTGCAGTTTTCACTCTTATCAAACTAACTTTTCTTCACTATTCAAATTTAAAATTGAATTTGAGCATTTATGCATGTCATTGAAAATTCCTAGCACTGTTTCCATGACTCCAAATCCAAAACTAGGAATTTTTTTCATTCTTAGAATACACTCTAGTATTTAACAAAAATAAGTTGACATTTTTCTGAGCACTTTGATTTTCTGTTTTTCTACTGCCTTATTTTTCTCGTTGGTATTTTCCGACGATAGATTGCGTTATTGACAAAGGGGATTGGATCAGAAGACTTTCAAGACCCCAAAGACTTTGCTAGGCTAGGAAAGTAGCCCTTTGACCATGACAGACCTCTTGTTCATCGGTACCCTTTTTCTGATTGCATGATGACGAAATATGACGGTGGTAAACTTGTTGTGAACCACCACATGATGCATACCCCTACTCATGACTTTACCATGTTCATGAATGCAATGTCAAAAGACTAGTTGAAGCATAATGATGCATGTGTACCATGAACTATTCATGGTTACATTCTTTCAAAAAACCCCATCGGGTGCCCCTAATGCCCTTGGGAGATGTTGAACTAAGGTCACCACTTGAGGAAGAACTGGTGTACCTAAGAGAGATTTTGGTGTGTGTGTGTGTGTGTGTGTGTGTGTGTGTGTGTGTGTAAAATGATGGATTAGATTTATGTGTGATTACCGTCCCAACCTTACATGCACAACCACTCTACCCTTATATGGGAAAGTGCATTATTGATTACCTAGCTCGTGCTAATATGGATGCCCGCATTACTAGTGACGGGAGTGATTTGTGGTCACTATCGGGATGGGGTCGTGCCAGGTAAGGCGGCCATGATTGTTTTTACAGGGCACCGGACACACCATTGGTACCCCGTGATTGTGATATGGGATGAATATGGGAGCGTGGCTCCACAAAAAGAATTTATTTTGTGACATTGTTGTGCACGGGGGCTACTACTAATCGAGTGGGTTCCTTGTTAGTCGCGGCTAGGGAAAGGTAGTGATCGGGTGCTTCCCCCGAGTACTTGAGGTACTGCGGGATCATGGATGACACGGAAGTTCCCCGGATCTTGTGGGTAAAGTGTTCAACTTCTGCAGAGTGTAAAACTATTTGAATATCCATGTCCACGGTCAATGACAGTTGGGTGGTGTTGCTTAAACTACGTCTAGAGTTTTACAAACCACATACGTGTGTGTTGATGAAGCTAATTGGGTCAAGTCGGATGACTTGAGACGATGATCAAGTTAGATTGGTGTCCAACTCTGCTTATGTTGATATCTGCAACTTGTCCATATGAATATCTATACTCCCATGATGCATACTTTAGTTGTTGATAGATCATGTCATTGCACTCAAAACTAGCTTTCTGCAAAATACCTACTTGGTGTTATATCATTGCATTATTGTGCCCTGTTCCAATCATGGGTTGCTTGCGAGTACATTAAAAGTACTCATTGGCTTTCCACTAGTTATTTAATTGGCCAGGCATGGAAGAACAGAAGTTCGAAGAAGAGTTCATTGGAGATGAACATGCGAACTAGGACGTTTCCTAGTTAGATTTCCTGTAGGGTTAAGGCAGATGGCATTGATTCTACTTATTGACGAAGATTTCCGCTGCTTAAGTTTATTTGGTATTCATCGCTTGTGGCTTTATCTATGTAAGACTTGACCATAATGGTCATAATATGTGTAAGACCGTATGTATGGATGTAAGACTCTTGTTATTCGGCTTCTGTGTGTTCAGTGAGCATTGATCTCTGGGATCACTGTACACGTGCATTCAGTGATCACGACTTATGAGTCGGGGTCCCCACAGATGGTTCCTTTTTATAGTTTTATGCCCGGCAAGCCTTGCCCCACGGCAGCAAACTAAAGGCACCGGCATGATAGCTTGCCAAGCAAACTTGTTTACTTAAACGTATAGGGGCATCTCACCTCTGCAAGGGCATATTACATGCACGAGTACCCGACAAGGCTTGTCTTTTTCATTAATATGTTGATAACACTACAAAAAAATACACTTCCGTGATGATACGTGTTTATCACAGTAGGTCGCGTTTTTTGTCATGCATGTACATCCATGACGATTTTATGACAGAATCAAGATAGTCATACCTGTGATGTCATAGAAGTATTCCATGACATTACCAAAATTATCATCATGGAAGTGTCCACTTCCATGACGATAAATCGCGCGTCACAAAAGTGCTTTCGTCAAGGGTGATAGACATGTGGCATCCACCGCAACGGAACGCCGTTAAGCTATTAGGTCGGGTTTTGGATCCGATAACCCGTTAACAGCCCCGACCAATGGGGATTTTCCACCTGTAAAATCATCATTGGCTGGAGGAGACACATGTCAGGTCCGCGTTGGCACAGGTGTCACTCATCCAATGGGCGAGACACGCCTATGATATGTTGACACGTGGACCGGCCCATCAATTTTAAATGGGCCGGCGCAACTAAAGGCCCATAAGATTTTGTGGACCATAATGGGCCGGCCCAGCTAAAGGCCCATGAGATTTTGCGGACCATAATGGGCTGGCCCAGCTAAAGGCCCACAAGATTTTGCGGGCCATAATGGGCCGGCCCAGGTAAAGGCCCACAAGATTTTTGTTTGGCATATTGGGCCGACCCAGGTAAAGGCCCACAAGATTCTTGCGGATCATAATGGGCCGGTCTAGCTAAAGGCCCAACATTAATTGGTTGGCCCAGCTGTAGGCCCACAAGATTTTGAGGACCCTAGTAGGCCGGCCCATTAACTGGCTGCCATGTTTTGGGCCAAATGCCGGCCCATATTTGATCCGGTCCATTAATGGCCTGCCATGTTCCGGGCCTAATAATGGCCCATATGAGATCCAGCCCGTTAATAGCCTACCACGTTCTGGGCCAAATTACGGCCGAGATTAGGTCTGGCCCTTTAAGAGGCTTTGGGCTCAATTATGGCCCATATCAGATACGGCCCGTCAACTGGACGCTATACTTTTGGGCCCACTTGCTAAAGGCCCATTTAGTAATTCGGCCTGATATTAGTTTTGGCGTGTTAAGGGCCTGTTAAACATTTCGGCCCTATATTAATTTCGGCCTATTAAAAGCCCGTCATATAGTTGGGCCTAACTACGGCCCGGTTTGCATCTGTCCTGCTCGTAGCCGATATCTGATTGGGCCAAACAAGGACCGAGACAATTTTGGCCTATTAAAAGCCCGTGATTTGATTCGCACAATCATGGGCCGAGGTCCATTTCGGGCTGCTGCTGGCCCGTGAGTTGTTCGACATGTTTCAGGCCCAACCTACATCGTGATTGCATGATGGCCCGATTATGTACTGTAATTTTACGGTTTGGTCGGTTTACTGCGAAGAAAGGATATATATACAGTAAAATAACTGCAGCATCGTGAATAAGAAAAAACCTAGACTATACAATAAAGAAATTACGGCATATTACATCCACTGGGCATCAAAGTTTGCCACTATGATAATAAAGCACAAGCAGACAACAGATTACATACACTGGGCATCAAAGATCGCCACCAGTGCAAATAAACACGCCGACAAAATAATATACAAAACCGACAGCACTTCAATAGAGTTCAAGAAAGGTTAGCCCTGCTGGGGAGCTGCAGCGCAAGCAGCTGAGCAAGATGATGAGACTGCGCTTGTTCAGCACTTATATCTTCCTCACTCTGAAAGATAAACAAGCAGACAGATGACAGGTTTTTCACATAAAAGTATCAGTGCTGACAATTCATCACATTTGTTACTGACGAATAAAGTGAAATAGTTTAAAATTTCATTAATACAATATGGTACTGTTCAGGTCAAGACATGGCAGGAAATGACATTGTGAAGGAGTTGGCAGCTTCACGACACCACTGGATTACAGATCAAGAACTCATAAGTATCAATGGTTAGTGTGCTGTCAATTTATCCCATTTCAGATTGGCAAATAAAGAGACAGTTTAAATAATAAAAGAATAATATGACATTGTTCATAGTTAAGACATTGCAGAATATGACACTGTGCTGTAGTGGGTAGGTTCACCACACCACTGGATTACGGATGAAGAACAGAAGCATACATGCAGTGCAAAAGAAGATCACTTGCTCTGTATAGTTTAATTTACATGGTATGAAGAAGGAACTTGGTTGTACAACTGAAAACTTAAATTGAGAAGGACAAACTTTTGTTTATGAACTACATAATAAACTTTAAACATGCAATTTGATGCAAACACCAAAAATAAATAGCTGTTGCAGTCATGCCTAACCAAATATATACAAAAAAGTTTGAAGGCCTGAGAAGGACAAACTTACATTATTGGTGAAGACAGGCTCTATAAAGGCCTTGTCCATGCTGATGGGGGGGGGGCAATTCAACAAGTTTACCACAGAATCGTCTTCATAAGCATTGCCTTTATTCTACATTTTGTTAAGAGTAAATATAGATGTGATAATATACGGAAAAATGGAGAATATTTAAGATAAGATGAAGAGTGATGCTACAAAACCAAGTAGCTATAAATGTAAGAGCAGCGATACAGGCAAAAGGTATAGCCAAGAGCAATGCACAGCTAAACTTCTTCATTACCAACCTTATGGTAAGAGTAAATATAGATCTGATGTGTAGAAAATGGAGGGCAAAGGAAAATAAGCTGCAGAGTGATGGTACATGAACAACTACCTGTCATTATAAGTACACTGATAAAGGACAACATGTACTTACAAGAACAATGAGCGGAAAAAAAACATTGGCATTGGATATATTCTACACTAATGTAACCATTCATACTGATCAGATAATTTGGAGCGAACAATTGATAAGCAAGCTATCATGCATACTGCTGTCACATAATGAACCAGGTATGTATGCAAGTATAGTGACACAGGACAATAGGTACTAACAAGAGCAAAGCAGCGGACAGCATATTTGTGATATCATGTCGTTCTTTTCAAACCAGAATTCTTTTTCGAGTAGATTTCCTGCAAAAAAGATCCGTAAGGCACAAGCAGAAAAGTAGAAGTTCAAATAGTCATGTGATTTCATAGACAGTACCTCATCCTGTGAACGAGACCAGTGCATAACAAGGTTTTTCCATTCAATGTCTTCTAAATTTAGCATAGGAGACTTCACCGGAAATTCGTTTATAGACTTGCCATCAAAGTGTGATTTCCTCAGGTAACACCGATACTGCTGCAATGCTTCCTTGAAAAGCACAAGCAAGCTTTGCTCGTCATGACTATCCAGATTGACCCTCGCCTAGTTACAACAATGTAATGTAAATCATTGATGTGTTCAATCTGTAGAAAACAGGAAAATAATAACCATGAATAATAGCACTTACACGTAAGTTGGACAGGAAGATGTGAAAATGGTGTTTGTCTTCACCACAATCTTCCCATGGTGGGAGTATATGCACGTAGTCCCTAACAACATTGAAAGCATTGTCTTTTAAACTGGGAATAAATGGAATGGGGTTCCAATCTGCAGGAATTGGCTGTCTCTACAGTTGGGATAGGTCTTCGGCCGGTGGACTTGCTGTACTTTTTGCTGGAGTGGGATTTTTCTGTGGTATGGCTGGTGCTATGGCAAATGAAATCAGTATACCTTTTGCTGGAGTGCAGGTCCTGTGTGGTGGGGCTAGTGGTGTGGCCAGTGAAGTATGGGTACAGTCTGCTGGAGTAGGTCCTATGTTTTGTGTCACTGGTTGTACAACCAATATAAGTGGGGTGCTGTCTGATTTCTTCGGCACCACCACGTTTTTCAAGGACTTTGATGGTGCTCCTTTAGGTTCAGCAATCACCCTCTTCCTTTTTGATGTCTGATGCACAAGAACAACATTTGAGTGAAAAAACATGGTATGATGATAGATGGAATATGTATTGATAATGGATGGGCATGGCATCTCGACATATATGATGAGTAAACTAAGCAGATGGTGGTGCAACAAAGTAGAAGAAATGCAAGACAACATATGCAAGATACCCGCAATCAATAAAACCTTGCCAAATTAGAACAGGCACCTTGATGGGTGAACAGGGCAGGCCATCTGCCTTTGAGTCCTCGAGGTCAGAATAGTCATTAGGATCATATTCTGAACAAGAATCAACAGGTGGGGAGCGTATGAGTTTCATCGCATCCAGAATGGCACTCAATGCATTGGTGCCAATTTTGTAAGTCATTGCAGTGTTTAGCTTCAAGAGTGCACTGCTGCTAGTGCGACACAAAACAGCTACACAGATCATAGTGTAGATATAATGGGGAAAACCGTAAGCATCAGAGTAAAATCAGCAAAGTGGAACTTGCTGGAATATATGTGCTAGTACTGCCTGTACGTCTAGAAAGGCTTCGGATACCAGTTCTCCTCAACTGAAGGTGTGGCACTGTTAATATCAGTGTAACTCTCAAAGGCGACACAGCTCCCCGCATTTCCTTGCTATTCTTATAGGATTCAAGTGGGCAGGTCACTACAAATCCAATTCCTATGTTTACAAAATCCTACGAATCAAAGAGGCTCAAAGTGTCCATCACAACTGACCGTATAGACCTCTACACTGCAAATGTCCTTGCTCATCTTCAGCACAAGGAACATACTGTACTACTATCATATTCCCTCCGTCCCAAAATATAAGTCTTGGTAGAGATTTCCACTATGGATCACATACAGATGTATCCAGATACATTTTAGAGTGTAGATTCACTCATTTTGCTCCATATGTAGTCCATGTTGGAATCTATACAAAGACCTGTATTTAGGAATGGAGAGAGTACATATTAAAGAAGAAGGAAGAGGAACATGGTAGGAAGAGCAAGCAGATTTTGGATAATAAAATGTTGGTTGCGCAGTTCCCACACATGATGAACCAGAGCGCATTAAGAATGCAACTCCTAGCTGTCTCTCGACCAGTTCAAGCGGTTGGATGAAGATCCTACGTCTCCTAACCCTTCTTCTTCCTCGTTCTGATTCTTCCCATACAAAACACCGCACGGGCCGCCGGCCGGACCATCGGCCCCACCGCCTGTATTCTTCCGCCACCCCCACCCCCCCACCCCTGCCCCAACCCCCACCTGCGTCGAGTTTTCTTCGTTCAGCGAGGCCCCACAACCACCCGAGCCCCTTCGTTCGCACCGGCGAACTCCGGAGAGCTCTAAAAAATTGACTAACCCAATTTTCAAATTTAGTCTACTCTGATTTAACTAGTGTGGAATATAAAAGGGGAAAACCATAAGCATTGGGAGTATAGTGTTGAGCGTGCCATGGCGGATCTGAAGGTGCAAACCGGACAAAGGAAACTTCGCAACCAAGACAAGAAATCAGAGTAAAGCAGTGGCGATCTATTTTCTTGCTGCGATAAATAAGTTGAGCAGATACGAAAGAGTACCGCCTCTGGTGCGGCGCCGTGTACGCATCTGATGTGAATTTTACGGTGCTGCGGTAGCGATGACTATCAGCGGCGTGGAACCAGATCTAGGAGGGTATACGGTGGCGGCGGGGCGCGGTGGACGAGACGATCGTAGGAGCGGCGCCGGCAAGGTGGACGACAGCGGGGATGATGTGAGATTACGGGATGCAAGGATCCCGGTCCGAAGTCGTGGATGAGAGAGGTCGATCTCTTGTAATGGACGTCGGCGTCAGGGTATCAGCTCCGCCATGGTGGAGGAGGACGGTGGTGGATGGGGTGGCGGACGGCGGCGGACGGAAGAGGGTGGGGTGGAGAGGGTGTTTTGGCGCCCACTGAGTACGAATGGGGAAAGAGGAGGTAGAGAAGAAGGGGGGAACCATGTATTCAGGGTGCGCTGTCTCAAATGCGAGGAAACTTACAAACTTAGCCGATGAGAGTTCACCCAAATGCGAGGAAATTTTCAAATTTCTACTACATCACAGCAATATTAGTCGGTTGGGGATAGGACGGTAATCTCGCATACACCGAATATTTGCCGACGAGAGTTTGTTTTTGGCGCCCACCGTGTATGAATATGAATCGGGGAGGGAGTCGATTTCGGATGAGGACACACTGTGTTTTGGCGCCCACCGTGTATGAATCCTGGTGAGAGGCGGTTACGTCACGTTTGGGTGAAATTACAAACCTACCCCTATCGAAACCTATAGAAATCCAGCAGATAGGCTTTGTGGGGCAGGGATAGGTAGTAGTAATTTCCATCTCGCAGATTTTGGTTTCGGGCGGTTACTGCGACTTTCCCCGCTTCATTCAAATTTTGCAGAGTGCATGTTTACCGTGCCAACTCAATTCAAATCCCGTTTGTATTCTTTTTTTCCGGGCAGGATCCATTTTAAATTGGAATTACATTCTATATACATCATTTTTTATATATACTTTCAAAAGCACAACAAAGAATTCTGCTCCTTTATATGTATAATATGATTTACAAATACAACGATCTCAAAATCTTAAGGTTGAATTCGAAAAAATTTAACCAAATTATGTTCTACTAAAATGTATGGATCAGTAATATCTACATATTAAATAACATAGATGTGCGTGAATTCATATGAGTATGCATGTTTGATAGATCAATTTTGGTTCGAGTATGGATTACATGTATCATCATCTCGAATTCAAAAATTTGAATCCCTTTTTTGTTCACTCCTTTCACGCCCATCTCTCTCGCATGCATGCTCCTTCAGGTAGCTATCACTCTCTTTTCTCCAGCTCACCCGCACGCTCACTTCATGTTTCTCCTATCCTCGCAAACATGGTCTCTTGACGTCTCCCTTGAGAAGTGTCACACTCTCCCTATCATTATACATTACACGGTTTTCATTATCTTTCACGTATCTACTGTTCTCTGGTATCACTCGGTACCTAAGCTTTCTTTTTCACCGCCACACACACAGTCTCCACTCGTCTTTCACTTTGTCTTTCTCTCTATGGGATTCTCTCACACACCCTATATGTCTCTACATATGACTCATACCACCAAAATTACTCTCTCTCTCTCTCTCTCCTGTAGACACAACATTTGTTGCGGTCTCCTTTTCGTCTCCATCCCAGACTGACATTATTCATTTGTTTACCGATCACACAACCCCGACTACCGTCTCCTCTCTCTCTCTCACAGATACACACACACAACTCCTGCTTCTACTCCCCTTCCCGACTACCGTCTCTCTCTCTCTCTCTCACAAAACTCTCGCTTTCACACCCCGACTTGTATTTGTCTCACAAACATTTATCGACTAGCTAGCCTCTAGATAGGTTTATACACCCGCACACTATGCTTCCACTATCGCATACATGTCTCTCTCCCAGTCCTTGTATCTATGTAGATTTTTCTTCCCTTCTTGAGACACGCCCTCTCAATCGTGCACACACACACTATCGCCTCATTTTAAGCTGATACCTATCGCACACACACTCCTTGTGTCTTTGTCACACATGCAGTCTGTCCTCCTCTACTCTCCCTCTCTCTCACACACACATGGGCTTTTTGCAACAACTAGCAAGATGCCCATGCCTTGCATGGAACATCAAGATGCATTTGTATGAGTAGTTTATCTTGTGGGGTAAAAGGATGAACGAGGGAAGGCCTTATTTGCAAATGTGGAGAGGGGTGTGGGTATCTTTTTGCAAAATTGCCATAGTTTCCTTCCTATCCGTCAGATATAGATTGGACGGCCTATATTGCAGGATGGCAGGCACATGATCATCACCGACAATGCTTTTTATAATAGTAGGGATAAAAAATAGAGTTGGTGATGATGGTGGGCCTACCATCCTGCAATGTAGGTCGTCCAATTTATATCTGACGAATAGGAAGGAAATATGGCAATTTACCCGCACTCTTCACCACATTTGTAGATAAGGCCTTCCCTCGTTCATCCTTTTCTCCCACAAGATCTTGATGTTCCGTGCAACACACGAGCATCTTGCTAGTAAGAGTAGAAATTAGACAGATACCACTTCTCGAATCTTGAAACCAACAACATTCCTCCCTTATCTCATGAAAACCGCCAAAGGAATATATTTTGGGTGAAACATAACATATTTTTTGTGATATACGTATTTCAAAACTAGACTTTTTTCTATCAAATCGGTGAATATGTACTAATCTACTTTGATCGTGTGGCAACGCATTGGCACATTGCTAGTAGTTATTATAATTTTTTGGACACCAGACAAACGATGGAGTACATATACAAAGAGACGAGGCGCACGCACGCAGTCGGCCTCTCGCTGTCTCACACACATGAGTGTTACGTAAAGGCGACGTTAACAAATAAACCCTAAAACCCTAGGTGCACAATTGCTGCATTCGCGGTTACCAGGTACGTGGTGGAGCACCTTTGTAGGAATAGTCAGCTCGCGTTATAATTTGATCCGTAGGAGTTGATGGTCGGTACCACAGGTGAACGACTTGGAGCGTGGTGGCTCGCCAGTTGCCATAGATCGAGTAGCCACGTTTAAAATATCGTTTTTAGCGGGGTTAAGAGTTCCGATTTTCAATGGCGCGTTATAAGTAGTAAGTAGTTTTTAGAATGATTGGTATGGAGCAAAAATGGAATTCATAGTACTACGTACCTCCTTGGCGTATGGTTGTATGGGTTTACGTTGCGAGATGTTGAACCTGGTAGTTCTAGGGCAAATACTATGGTTTAGATTTAGATGCTGGTTTTCAGTAATGAAAATCGGAAGGGGAAACCCTTCTTTGATTAAAAAAACTACTACCTCCATTCTGGTTTACTAGTCCCCATCGTACTTTGGGTAAAAGTTTGTCCACGAATTTTACTTGTAAAATGTGAATGGAAAACGAGATTTTGTCATACCCAAACAAAAAAGGACTGGAGGGCGTGATTGCTCTGACACGGATGCGACCTCTCATAGCGCAGGCATTGAACCGACGCGCTGGCCAAGAGGGCCGCCCTAGCTGCAGGCCCGGCAAAGCACGCCTCCTCGCCGCGTGCAATCAGCTTAAGACTTCCCCGCCTGCCTTCATTGAATTCGTGCGTGTGCCGGCAACACGTCCTTCCGCGAGCCGATAGGCTTTTTAGAACACAAAAAATGACTAAAATATAATTAATTTACGGATGGTCTTGACTTGTTGTGCTCGCACTGGTAGCAGGAACTAGTAGAGATTTTTCTTTATTTATAACTCTCCTCACATTTTTTTGGCTTTGAAGTTAATCATGGTTGTCGACATTATGTATGAATGTGCAGATATCTGTGAACATGAGTTTGATGTGGAAGTTGAACTTGAAATGTCGGGCTTGCGTGTGAACTATAACATGTCCAATGCTTCGTCTGTTATTGTTTGGAAAGTAATTGTTGTTATTACATGACCTGAAAAAAAACATTTTGTGCCACATCAATAGATGCACGGACATCACAACAGGCATGCTGACTGGATAAACATTTGAAACTAGCTATTATGAAGGAAATTTTGTATTGACAACGGTTTTAGATAGCAGGAGACGCCTAGCCTGCTCTGCCTCTGCTAGCTTATTTCTGGCTTCTTCCATCTCTTCTTTGGCTTGGGTGAAGAGAACATCTGATTGCTCTTTTTGCTTCTTCAGGAACTCAGCTACATTCTCAAGGGCTGTTGCACGCTTTCTTTCAGCCTTTACTAATGCCACGAGGACACGAACATCTGACGACTCCACCTGGCTTGTGTGTAATCCAGCATCATCTGGGAATTTGCACCTTGTGTCTAATCCAGCATCATTAGGAAACTGGCACCTTGTGTGTAATCCAGCCTCATTTTGGAAACATGATCTCGAAGTTGGCCATACTTCCCTCCTTGCAGGAACTGCATCCTGACATGAAGTTACTTCTTTTTTAGATCAATACTCAGAGCAACCTAGATCCATTTAGTAGAAGCCAGATAAACACAACTCGGAGAAGTGAATTCAAAAGGAAAAAAATATAAAAACAGCCTACAAGGTGAGAACACCCACTTCCTACATCAAGGTAAAAACGAAAGCATTAGGACGATTAAGACTCTTCTTATTACACATCGAAGAACACCACGCTTAAGACAAACAGAAACTACAACATATACACATCGAAGAACATGAGGCTAAATGAAAGTAATTGAAAGGGTGTTACTGACTAAAGCTCGTTTTACAGGTTCGGTGCAGCTCCTCTTTAACTTGCCACGCTCCTTGAAGATGTCCCGAATATCAATCCTCTGCATCTTCGCACTCGTGGTTTTAAAATCTCAACATGGCAAGAAAAATATACTACTAGTAATACTCGCGCATCTTGTAGGCAACATTAAAGCACTCGTCTGCCATGTTAGAGCATCTCCAACAGAATCGCAACGCATGGCGCTTTAAAAAAGCGTTTACAGTGCTGAGATCAAAAAGTAGAGACTAAAGAGTAGAGGATAGTTCTCAGCATAGATAGATAAAAAAGATAATTCAACTACTCCTCGTCGTCCGACTCCTCCTCGGTGATGTCCTCCTCCGACGTCTGACTGTAGGCGTGAAGATACCGATCGTCGTCATATTCCCAGGGCGACGCTACTCCTAGCCTCATGTTGAATTGAGTGTCCGCTTTTCGCCTACGCTTGTCCTCGCGATAGGCGGCTCGCTCCGCCCTCCTCTTATTCCTCTCCGCCCTCCTCTTATCCCTCCCCGCCCTCCTTTGCGCGTAGAACTCGCGCTCGTTGATGATGTCCCGCGGTAAGTGTTGGTGCCATAGCGCCATGGCTTCCTCGTCCATCTCGGCGATGCCAAGACGGTGCTCCCGCCTCCGGTTGTCGCATCGATCCTCATCAGTGCTAAGCCGCGGTAGAGGCGTGAGCTCCTGCGCCCGCTCCCGCGTCGGCACGTTGGGGAAGTTCAATGTTCTATGAGGCCACCGGAGGTGCTACGCCACTGCATCGTACACGCGGGCGGCCTCGTTGGCGGTGTTGAAATTGCCGAGGCTGAGGCGCATCCCGCGGAACCGGATCTCGACGGAGAAGCCACCAGATGGGCGCGAGCGGATGCCGCGGTATCCCCTTGTTTCCCGGCGACGCGACGGCATGGTGGCGTAGCGGCGGTGAGACGAGAAAGAGCGGGGAGAGAGCGGTGGCGAGCAATAGAGTGGGGAGAGAGCGGTGGCAAGGCACAGAGCGGTGGGACGGCGTTGGATTTTATAAAGTGCGCCGGACGCCGCACGCCAAGACTAGCGCACGCCCGACCGCTTTTTCCCGCGCGCGTGCGATCCTTTCCCGATGTCTCTGCTATCTCTACTCTCTTCTCTATTGTTATATTTATTTTATATTTAATATTTAATATTTATCTCTACTTCTCTACTGTCTACTTTTTTTCTCTATACTTTTTTCTTGCAATATAGGCCGTCCGATTTATATCTGACAGAGAGGAAGGAAACAAATGGGAATTTTGCAAAAAGATATCCATACCCCTTACCAGATTTGCAAATAAGGCCTTCCCTCGTTCATCCTTTCCTCTCACAAGATAAACTACTCATACAAATCCATCTTGATGCGTGCAAAGCATGGGCATCTTACTAGTTCTAAAAAACTTTCCATCATTTACCAGACTACTGGTTGCAGATGAAAAACCTACCCAAGCACAGCGCGATACAAGTGCGACGCATAATTACAAGCTGATATTCTGTTGGACAATGGAGGCTATAACCAATTACTTTTACAGGAACAATAGCACCCAGGAAATTTGAAGGGTAGGTATGAACAAAATTGCAACTGCACATGTACTGCTAGACAGAGGGAGTAGTAAACTTTGCATATTAGGTTTGACCGAAGTCAAACTTCCTAAAGTTTGACCAAGTTTATAGAAAAATATAAACATTTACCATAACAAATATGTATGATGTTAAAGTACATTCAATAATGAATCTAATGGTATTTATTTGTTATTGTATATGTTAATATTTTTTGTTATAAGCTTTCTGAGAGTTTACAAAACTTGACTTTGACCAATGCTAATACGCGGACTTAAATAAAAATGGAGGGAGTACACATTTGTTTTCTTAGTTTGTAGTGAACTAATCATTTGTTGAAATTGTGAAATAAATATATTAGGCTATTGACTTCGAATGTAATGGTCTATACAATTCAATAGTTACAATCATTGTCGAATCCCAAGATGTATACAAGGTCTATAGTACTTCACAACATGCTCAAACTCACATAATCCCAGTCAAATGAGAATCTAAATGCATTTCATAGTTATTACTTTGTAGGATGCAACAAAAGCAACCATAACTCTACATCAGCCATTATAGAAGCAACATTTTGACATATCCCAATGTGTGAATGAAACGTGCAGAGAGAGCGTTTGATGATGGAGCAGATAGGGCGGGAAAGATTGTATGTATGTCGACGAGAGAGTAGGAGACAAACCTAACGTGACAGAGAGAGAGAGAGATAAAGAGAGAAAGAGAGAGGAAGAAGTTAGGTCTGTGAGAAAGATTGAGACATGTAATATACGTGAGATGCGTGTGCATCCGGATTCTATATACGTGGAAGGAGAAGAGACAACATGTTTGATGAGAGAGTTGGAAAAACATGGACGAGAGGGGAAGGATCTCGTGGGTTGAGGGATTGACAATTTTGTGCGGTGGAGAGAGGGATTGGTAATTTTGTGCAAGAGAGAGAGAGTGTGGGGGGAGGAGTAAGTCAGTCGTCGTCACATCACCCTGCTTCCAAATGGCCTCGCATTCTCTAGCGTGGTGTGGTCGCCATCTTCGATCTTCTCGATGCCCTCTTTGAAGATTGAGGTGTTGTGCATGTTGGGGTGCAAAGAAGCACAAGCGAGAGTGGTCCCCGTATAACCTTGGACGGGGATGAATTGTGTGCTCGGGGGAGGGTGTCTGTGTGTGTGTTGTGTTGTGTGTCTCTCTTTCTCTCTCTCTCTCTCTCTCTCTCTCTCTGTGTGTGTGTGTGTGTGTGTGTGTGTGTCAGATATTGAGAGAAAACAAACCTAAGGAGAGAAATGGGTATTCACGAAGAGATTGTGTGGGCATTGAGGTGGGCAGGGGTCGGGTGAGGGTGTCAAAATGTGCGCGTTGATGCATGTGTTGCATGCGATCGTGCGAGGGACGGAGAATCGAGAGAGATGGTTGTTGTGTTACGGATGCTCCTCTCTCTCTCTCTCACACACACACACACACACACACACAAGTAAACTAGAAGACCATTCTCTCATGTATACACAACGTATCGGAATCTGTCTATGTCTCACTCATGCATGATCATTTGCGCATTCACACCTCTCTATGTCTGTATCACACACACATTGTCTCCACATTGCTCTTCCGCCACAACACAGATATGGACACATACACACGTTCTCTCTCAGTCACACACACAAAATTAGTATTAAAAAAAACTAGGGCGCACCTAAAATGTCCAAATCCAAATAAACATGAACTGGAGCTAAATTCAAATATATGGAAATATTGCAGCGTCAAGAACTTTCCCAGGAAAAAAAAAGTTAAGTAATATTCGAGGATTGTTTTCACACACATAGAAAGGTTTGGTGGATGTCCTTCGAGCGCGACACGGTGACGCACCGTTCGATGGACCGCACGGCCGCGGTTCACGCGCTTGCACAGGATTGTGTATCGTGGCTGTGGTACTAACTAATAAAAGCGCTGCCTAAGTCTAATATTTACGTGTACTAGTAAAATTTTCTTTTAAGTTTGACCAACCTTATATAAAACTAAAGTAAGCTCCCACACGCGCACTCATCAATATGTCGCCGCCGCCGTTGCGCATGCCGGCGCCCGCCTGCTCCGGCCAACAATTTCTCGCCCATCACCGCCGTGTCGCCGCCATCCCTGTGCCATGAAGCCGAAGGCTCGCCCGCTCACGTCGTCCGCAGTCCCTCCTCGCGATGCCGCCGCGCTTCCAAGCACGCGAGCTATCTGGTGGAGCCGCGTCTATGCACGCAACATACAAAGAGGAGGATGAGCACATGCTCCAGCACGCTAGCGAGGAGGAACTAGCGTGTCATTGTCGTCTCCACCCGCGCGGAGGAGGCGCGCATGGTGGCTGTCGCGGCGGAAGACGGTCGCGCGCGTGTCGAGCCCGCAAACCGGGTGCGGATGCGGAATCTACCTTCGAGACCTTGAATGCCACGTGGATCCTGCAATCTGAAGGAGCAATTTGGGTCAGTTGACTCTTGTGAGCCGTTTGATGCAACATGGATGGCTAGAAGGGCTTCTTCCACCTCTTCTGCCGTCTTCTTCCTTTGCTCCATCGAACTTCTTTCACAAATTGACTGACCCAAATTATACTACTAGTACGAACGTATTAAGTACAGTAGGAACATGAAGATACGAGCAGTAGTACCAACTGCAAGAAGAACAGTAGTAAGACATAGTACTAGTACTACTGTACGTACTAAAGAGTTCAAATAACGAGAAAGAACATAAACATAGTTCTGCTGGGGCCTCAACACAACACACCCTTGAAAATGAACTAAGCAACTAGTCCGCTTGACACTGCAGTAGAACCAACATGAGCGACGACACTACCACCTACTCGGAGTCCCAGTCCATGTCCTCGACTTCATCCTCGTCCCTCTTCCTCTTCCTCTTCGCCAACGCTTCTTTGCTTGAACTAGACATTGGGCTCTGCTTCTTCATCCAACCGTTGCAGATATTTAAACAACGGTAGGCATCCATTGTTGCGTACAGGATGTGATCTTCATCTAATGTCTTCGACACCCATGCATGATGAAACTCGTGATGAGGTTTCTTCAGTTTAGCGTATGAAGGATTAATCATGGCTGTTGCCAGGGTCAGCATTGAAGGTTGAGAGGAGGACCCCAGGCTTGTCTTCTAGAGATCGAAGGGCTGGCCTACAATGAGACCTATCTGATGCAGGACATCCCTGTCGTTCTTAAAGTCTACAGTAACGAATTTCACTCTTTTGTCCTTGCGGAAGTTCTTAAAATCCTGGCACTCAACGTCGGCATGGCATATGTGGTAGACCAAGAAAACTTATGTACGCAAACCTGGATCACGACGGGCTTCTTCCTCTCTTCGTCCTTTAGATCCTTCTCTCGTCCCAGGACTGTGGTGTACTCAACATCTAGCCCAGTGACCCACTCATCCGTTGAACTGTTGAACATGTGGAGGAAGCGAGCAGGCCATGCTTTCACCATCGCGGATCCACGTGTGTAGATGACGATGAACTGATCGCCGGTGATGGCTCTAACCTGGTACTCAGCGGCGACCATGGAGATTTGGGAGGCCATGGATTTTGGAGGATGGTTAGGATAAGTTGAACTGTTGTACCCTACAAAAAACTGGGAGCGAACTAATGTGAAAGGACGGGACGACTGGGAGCGAACTGTTGTAAGGTAGAAGACAGGGACGAGTAGGGCATGCGAACGGCGTGGGGTTGCTGGCTTGCCCGATGGAAAAACGGCTGCAAGCCCCCAAAGAATTCTCGAGAACTATGCAGGACCCACTAGATGTCTTGTCTACTAGACCCATATCGTAGGCCTGATGGTATAGCTTCTGCCTGTTTGCACGCCATGCCGACGCGTGCATGTAACTTCACTTAATTCCATCAACCATCGCGCCTCCCATGACCTTCGCCGCCCTCGAGCAGTCGCGCCCTTTGAGACTTCGACCGGCTATAAATGAGCAAAAAACAATTTGCCTACTCCGCATGCATGATACTCCCTCTGGTCCTTTTTACTCCCGTCAACCGTTTGCAAAGTGTTTGACCAAATTTATACTAAAAATATCAATATCTACAATACTTATTATAATGAGTATATGAACTACATTTTATAATGAGTGTAAAAATATTGATTTGACATTGTGAATGTTGATACATTTTTCTATAAGTCTAGTGAAAGTAGAGGTACATTGATGTCAAGACCCTGACTCAATGCCACATCGATCTAGCATGTAACACCTCATATCACTTTGCGGCCTCACGCACGGTATCCCCACGGGTGTCGCCTTACCTTTGCCCGGGACCGTTTGCGTCTTTTGGCACACATATATGATAGTGTCGCTAGCATCCATATGATAAGGAGCCCGGGCTGACATGGCTAGTCGTAAACCCAAAGTGGCACAAACTTACAGGGACAGGCATCCATGACCCAACATCGAACGTGTCGGTCATCAGCGAGTGAATCCAGGCTATAGCACTGGGCTAGCAGGACTCCGATGAACCGGGCTGTAGCGGGCTAACAGGACTCCGGAATTCATCGCGTGACATTTCCCCGAGGGGACAGACACAGGAACGAAGAAGGACACATGCCGGCCAGCCTAAGTGTTTCGGAGCAGTAGCAAGCTACCATGGCTCAGTGGAAACACTAGGAGACATTTCCCGGTAAGAGAGGCTACTAAGGATAAACAACTAGATAGTCAGATCCCACACATACCAAGCATTTCATTAACATACACACAATATGCTCGATATGTGCAAATACAACATGGCATCACAACATGACTCTACGACTCAAGTATTTATTCAATAGGCTCCGAGGAGTGAGATATTACAAACATGGGTCTCATGACCCAGCATTCAGAGCACACAAGTCAAGCACAAGCAGAAGCTTAACATGTCTGAGTACAGACATCTACAAATGAAAAAGGCCGAGAAGCCTGACTATCTACCAGATCCTGCCGAGGGCACAAGATCGTAGCTGAGGTAACAAGTTAAACGTCGAAGTCCACGCGGTACTACTAGCGAGACTGAAGTCTCTCTGCAAAAATATAAATTAAGCAACGTGAGTACAAATGTACCCAGCAAGACTTACATCAGATCTAACTACATACGCATCATTATCAACAAGGGGATGGTGGGGTTTAACTGCAGCAAGCCAGCTTTGACTCGGTGGCTATCCTAAACTACGACTGCAAGTAACTCTTTTGAGGTGGCGCACACGAGTCCACATATTCACCATAACAATACACCACTATGGATCCGCTCCCGTCTCCCTACGAGAACGCCATCCATAGCACTCATGCTTATCTTGCATATTTTAGAGTATCCACTTTCACTTGTCTATGAACTGTACAGGCAACCCAGAAGTCCTTTACCGTGGACACGGCTATTCGAATAGATCATATTAACCCTGCAGGGGTGTACTTCTTCACACACGCTCTCACCACTTACCGTCGTTTACACGACATGTACTCGGCAACCTTCAAGCGGAAGCCCAGCGAGGGTGTCGGCCACGACCTGACTAACCACACAAATCTCTCGTCCAGGTTTATCGCCTATTCGGGTTCCATCCGCAAGGAGATCCGGCCGGGGTGTCACTCACGGCCCCAAACGATGTGTGTAGGGTTCCCAAGTCCACCATCCGGGTGACACTTGGTACACCGGGCCACTGTGCCTAGTCTGTCCCAAGCCCACCTGTACCGGGTGCCACCTGGTAGACTACTAACACTACCTACAAACACCAGAAACTAGTTGCAACTCCTGGACAGAGATCAAGTTGATTAATAAGTCGAGAGGGGCACTTAAGCATTCCAATGTGTGGTAGTAGTTGGTCATGGATCACAAACACAGAACTCAGTTCCTGAGGACGGCTGCAATGAGACAACCCACCATGTACTCCTACATGGCCTCTCACCGCTACCTTTACCAAATCGTGTTCACACACTTAGCTCTCAACAGTAGGACATGTTCACCACATTCCAATTCATCCCCGATGAATCAGACCTGACACAACTCTAAGCAATAGCAGGCATGACAAACAAGCATGAATGAGTAGGCACATCAGGGCTCAAACAACTCCTACTCATGCTAGTGGGTTTCATCTATTTACTGTGGCAATGACAGGTCATGCAGAGGAAAGGGGTTCAACTACCGCAGCATGTAATAGTTGAATCGTTGTTGTCCTAATGCAGTAAAAGAGAGCAGGAGCGAGAGAGTGGGATTGTATCGGAATGAACAAGGGGGTTTTGCTTGCCTGGCACTTCTGAAGATAATATAGCTCTTCATCGGTGTCATCAATCTCATCGTCGGAACCACGTCTATCGAGAGGGGACAAACACCGGCAAGCAAGGAAGAACACAATCAATGCAATGCAGCAATATGATGCATGAATGTGACATGGCAATATTCTGTTGATTTGAGCTAATGCAGCTAGCAACAAAGTTAAATGAAGTTGGTTTGAACCCTAAGTTCAAATCCAAACTCCATATGTGAAATTCAAATGCCATTTATATGATTTGTCCTAAACAGCAGCCATAAGTTGTTCTAACATGCATGAAAATGATACAGATGGATAGATTGGATTTTTCTGATAATTTTTCATATATAAATTATTTTATTCTAAGTTATGGTTGATTTTATATGATTTTTAGAAGTTTGAATCATTTTCTGGAATTTCTTGAATAATTTAAAATCCAGAAAATGAATAACTGCATCAGCACTGCGTCACTGTGACGTCAGCAAGTCAACTACGGCTGACCAAGTCAAACCTGACTAGTGGGGTCCACTGGTCAGTCACACAGTGCTGTCTGGGTCACCGATAGGTGGGGTCAAGTCAACGGACACATCAGCAAGTCAACCCTGACGCGTGGGTCCCGCTGGATTATAAGCTAATTTAAACAAAAAATAAACCAGAGTTAATTAGGCGCGGGGCCCAGCTGTCGGTGTCACTGTGAGGGTTAATTAGCGGGGCAATTAGTCCCTAACGACGGTGCCACGTCAGCACGCCGGAGTTGAACGCCGGCGAGCTCGCGAACGCGGCGGCGACGCTCGGGAACGCACTACGGGTGGCGGCTGGACGCGCTGGGGGAACCACGAGGAAGCCCTCGCTCACCTGCATCCAGGGGTGCACGCAGCTGAGCGTAGGGAGGCCGGGGTCGACGGCGACGACCTCTTGGGCGGCCGCCGGAGTTCGACGTTCGTGAGTTTTGTTGCTGTGGCTCGCGGTCGAGCGAACCAGTGCTCTAGGGATGCACTATGCGAGGCTGCGAATGCGTTGCACACCTACGGATGACCAAATGGTCACCGAAGTGATGCCAGCATCTAGCTCATGCGGCGGAGCGTTTCGGCTCCGGTGGAGGAGGCGGCTAGAGCTCAAAATCGGGCATGGAGTTAGGGGGAAACGAAGAAGGGGCTCACATGGAGTCGGTAGGGCGGCTCAGCAAGCTCGGGGATGTCCGGACGGCGGTGGAATCACGGCGGCGATCGCCGGGACCCGAGGAGGGGAACGGCGGAGCTAGCGGCATCCAGGGGCTTTCGGCGCCTTTCGTCTGGGTGAGGATGAAGAGGGGGGCGAGGCGGAGCTTCCTGGGTCATCGGCGAGGCGGGGAGGTGGCTGTGGCCGCGGCGAACGGTGTCGGTGGCGACGGCGGCGCTCGGTGGGGAAGAGAGAGGGATCCAAGGGGGGAAGTGAGGGTGAGGGAGAGAGCGAGGAGGGTCCAGGAGGGCTGCGTGGCGTCGCGAGAGGCGGATTAGGACGAAGGAGAGGCCTCCAGCGCGAAGCAGGAGGTGGCCGGCGTCGACGCGCATGCGTCCAGCACGCAGCTGCTTCGGGGCGAGGGGGAGGAAGATGACTGGCAGCTGGGCTGCACAGTAACGGGCCGCGCAGGTGGACTGGTATCCCTGGTGGGCCTCAAGGTAAGTCCAGGTAAGGTTGCTCTGTTTTATTTCCTGTTTTCTATTTTTCTGTAAATATTGGGCTTTATTCAAAATAGTAAAACATTTCCAAAAATCCTGCAAATAATTGTGGGCTCTGTTGGGATTATTCCTAACAGCCCACACTTAAGTTCAGAATTAATTGAGCAATTAAAATAATATATATCATTTAAATGCCCAATTGCAAATATTGTATGATTTAATTCAGTGACCAAGTATGTCATGGAAAAATGTGCAACACCACTGGTTATGGTTTCTAGCATTATCCAGAAATGATGAACATTTTTGAAAGCCATTTGGATTCACTAAAAATATTTTTAGGTTGAACCTATTTGAATTCCATTTGGTGCTAGGGTTTGAACATCCCCATTTCAAATTTCAAAAGAATTTAAACCTGATGCAACAGACAAGTGCTAGCCTACTGCAAGGTAAGGCTAGGGATGTGACAATTGACTTCAGACAAAACTTAAATGCACAATGCAGACTTGTTCCTCCATCCAGGTGTGTGCCATGTCCTATCTTTTCATCACAACAAGGTTAGCTATTAGAGTACCACTACCTCCCTTCTAGTTTAAAGGGCTCGATTCAAACATTTCACCTACTCTTAGCAAGATAGTAGAGGCGGTGGAATAGTTTTTGAAGTCTGCAAAAGCACTCAACTAATGTTGTCGTTCTTCACAAAAAAATGTGTTTACCAATGCATGCATGAACACTAGTTACTCTAACCCCCCTCTCTTCTTTAATTCTTTGCCACATCAGCATGTTTGCTATTACCGTGTGCATGATACCAGCTAAGATACCACCATTATGGCCAGCCTTAATCAGCGCATGCAATAATTTAGTGCACCTTGAAATATGAACATGTGTGGGGCGTGTATGTTTTTAATGACTTGAGACTATACCTAGCCCGGCATGCAAGATGACTTATTATGCACCATTCCCCATACCTGTAGGAAGCCCGTTCGTCTCCAAATCTTTTCCTCTCCATGTGTGGAAACAATATGTCTGCCAAACTCTCCTTCTCCTTCCGGCGGTCCCACCACTCCACTCTGTGTGAAAAAATCTACATGCATGACTCTCCTCCCCCCACGCTCGTCCAATCCGTTGTGACTAGCAATATTTCCACCCCTTCCCTCCCCCGTAATTTACTCCAACAAATATGCCCACGTAGCTCTTACTTAACTGCAGGTGCATTGGGCCACTGACATATGAGCCCAACAGGGGTCTGGCCCACATGTCAGTGACGCAACTGGATCTGCCGTTAAGTCAGTGCAGCTCAGTCCATATCTTACGTAGGTGTGCCATTGCTTGCTCTAAATACCACGCCTCCCACGACATCGCTATCTCCTCCCCCTCACATTCACGTTCATCGCTATCTCCTCCCCCTCCCTTTCACGTCGACCACCATGGAATCGCCCCTCCCAAGCCCTAGGAGCCCCTCACTGCACCACGTGGATGGTCACGCGGTGCCATTCCGTTCCTCGCCGCTACTAGTCGAGGAAGACGCGTCAGTGTTTCGATCCTCGCTGCTGCGTGACACGTCGTCATTCCATTCCTCGCGGCCACTAGTCGAGGAGGACGCGTCGGCATTCTGCTCCTCACCGTGACGCGATGCATTGCTATTCCGTTCCTCGCCGCCACTAGTCGAGGAGGACGCGTCGGCGTTCCACTCCTCGCCGCGACACGTCGAGGTGGACGCGTCGGCGTTCCCAATCTCGCCAGCACATGCGTCAGAGGACGCATCGGCTCCCCGCTACGAGGAGAACGCTGCACCGCCCGCCGAGCCCCCCTAGCCTTGAGGAGCTTTGGAAAGAAATGTATGTCGCCTTGTGGGAGGCTTTGCCTCCAGCAGAGCGCGGCAAAATAGAGGCGGAGAAGAAGGCCGAGGAAGAGAAGCGCACCGCAGAACAAGCTGCCTGGGAGGCCTATGTCACGTCCGAGAGAGTCAGGCAATTGGCTCTTTGGCAGAAGGCTCGTGCGAGGGCCGTGAGGGTGGCGGAGGACGCCCGTGCCGGCGCCCTGAGTGTAGTCGGGCCCAAGCGCCTCATCTACGCTTGGCGGTACATGGACCAGGTGCACGCTTCCAACAAGGAGGAGTACCTGTTGGCGCCGGATCACCACACCGGTGAGATCATGCTCGCCCGCCGGCAATCCGCCAATCTGCACCTCGCGAGTTTCGAGGCTGAGGAAGAGGCGTTGTGTCGGTGTGCTGGGAAACGGCCGCGCACCAGGGCACTCGTGGCGCGCCGCAAGCGCTCCTACGAGCGTCGTGGCTTTCAGGAGGAGTATAATTTTTGTTTCGTAAGGCGATCTCATTAGTTTTGGGACGCAAATGATAAATCCCGAACGTTCAGGAATTTTTAGCGTCCTTAATTAAGTATGTAAAAGGGAAAGTTTGGAAACCTTGTGTATTCGTACGCATTTTGCAAGTACGTGCATATAGCACAAACTTTACTATATACTATCGCACTACACGTCTTTCTCGATATATGCTTGCAGACTGTGCTACTGCCTCCGTCCAGGTCCATAAGTCATCTTTGGTTGTGCACCATGACCAAGAAGGATGGAAGACTTATACACCTAGACGGAGGGAGTACTACTATTACTTATGTAAGTGCAAATGCATGTTTTAACATTACGATGCAGTTTTTGTAAAAGTAGAAAAATAGCACTAGTCAAGCTTGTGAAACGATTCAATGAAAAACAAATGCAAAAATGCTCGTTTGATTGTTTACTTTTAGCTTCCTTCTCTGCTGTTATTTCTCTGTCATACTTTGTACAGAGTATCTCACTGGTTGGAAAGGCATGCAAATTCCCAAACCGCTTCCTACACCCTATATCGAATTTTTTGCCTAACAAGTTGTGCCGTGCAATTGGAATTCCAACTTGAGTACTACTACTAGTAGGAGTACATGGGGCTAGTTCTTTTAGGCTTCTAGATTAGTAATCCCATAACTACTACCTCCATCCTGGTTTATTGGTCCCCATTGTAATCTATGTGAAATTTTGATCATAAATTTAACTAATGAAATGTTAGTGCATGTGCATGCACTACTTCCTCCGTCTAGGAGTAAGTCATCTTAGGTTGTGCACCATGACCAAGGAGGAGGGGAAAATGAGAAATGTTAATGTTTATTTACTAATTAATAGTATTGCATGCAATGAACTAACCACTGCATGTCGTGTTTGATATCTCAAGTCATTAAAAGCATGCACACTCTTTATCTCTTATTGGTTGATATGTCAAGAAACAAGAAACGAGGTAGAAGTTAATGCATCGCGTCTAAGTGTTTTGGGATTATTTGGTTTTCGTAAGATGACTTACACACCTAGACGGAGGGAGTAACATTTTATCAGTTAAATCTTTGGTCAAAATTTAGCACAAATTACAATGGTGAGGAATAAACCAGGACATAGTAGTAGTTTAGAAGCCCAAATAAATGAGTAAGGCGCCTTATTGTTACCCTCCACTGTGACTAGTCTTATGGGAAAAGCTGGGGAAGCCGCCAAAAGAACTGGCCCTAGGAGTAGTATCTAGGGACCGAGTGTGCGAGATGAATCGGAGAAAGTAAATGCAGAGAGATGAAATGCAAAAAAGACGGAGGGATGTGATGGTTGCTTGTCTGTTTATTTTACCAAGCCACTTATTATTGGGAGTGGTTGGGATTTGTGATATGACGGCTTTACTACCGCGCCATGAGCGGGGTGAGAGGTGAGACTCCCATGCAGTGCCGCCCTCTACACTTGTACTACATCGATCGTGGTTTATTAGTCCCCCATTCAATTTGACTGAAGATTTAACTGACAAAATGTTAGTGCATGTCAACAAAAATTATATCGTTGGATTCGTATTTGAACATAGTTTTGAATGATATAATTTTAGGTGACATGCGTCAACATTTATCGTACTATATATAATGTTAGTTCAATTTTTGGTCATACTAATCTATAGTAGTAAGGTGCCCGTGCGTTGCACCAAAGAGTGAAATGCATTGATCGGGGAGTTGTTTATTTTAACAAAGGATGTGGGGTCATATCATGTGTAACGGGTATCGATAGGTTTCTTCGGAAATTATTTCATCTCTAGATCTCACAAACATCCGGGTGAAATAGATAAAAAGGTATCTTTTGCAAAGAAAAACGTTCAACTATTCAACCTGCATCCAAAACTTGTGAAGAAACAACACTTATTGTGCTTTGCAAGAAATGATCTTTAAGAATTAGTTTTTGAGTATCGATTGTTATACATGTTAGCTACAGATGACATGGCACTTTCTTATAGCCATCAGTTGGTTATGCTATTAATTAATATTAACCATGCCCTTATACACCTAGACGGAGGGATTAAATCAGGATGACTTGCAAGGGGGCAGAGGAGATGTAAGAAATGGTTCATCATAAGTCTTTCACCAGTACTGTAGTCAAAATTCATACATGGAAGATTCTAGACTAAACCATAAACGGATACACTTTTATTCATGCGCGATACTCCCAATAGAGCAAGATCCTGCATGGAAGTCTTCACATGCTTAGACAACGGATTACATTGAGCGAAGACTAATGATCAACATTTAACTTGATAATGCGTATGTCCAGGTGAACCTCCTTGGAGTCCCCGTGCACCGCATCGGTGGGTAAAGGATGCCATGGGTTTTCCAAGTCCACATCAGCGGGAAAGTCCCAGCTCCGCAGAGTCCAAGTCCATCCGATGAGGCAGGTCTCGCCGCCCATGTGACCCGGAGGGGTAGTAATACTGAGCACGCACCCGTACATCGGCCTCGTGTTAGTGTCAGCGTCAGCGGCGTCGCCCCTGACGCACACTACAGAGACGGGGAGGCGGCCTGCGCGGGCCTCGCTGGTGCCCACGATCAAGAGGAAGACGCTTTCATCCTCCTCCGAGACTAGCAGGCGGCGGTGATCCTCCAGCGACTCCGGCATGGTGAACGGGTAGCACGTCTCGTACTTGATGTTCTCCGCCAAGGGCCAGTAGTGACCACTGCACGCATCCGTGAGGTGATGCACCATGTCCGCCAACAAGCCCCAAAACGGCATCGGGCACTCATAGCAGTAGACGAAGGGCTCCTTGGAGGCATCGACCAGGCCGTCCATGAAACGGGAGTGGTTGTAGGGGACATTGCGTCAGTTGAATATATGAGCAAGTTACTATGAGATTTAATCCGAATAAGCACAAAATAAATCATGACGGCTATAACAGAGATGAAACTAATCATGTGGACTAGCATAGTAGTAGGATACAGAGTAGAAACATGAATTCTACCATGATTTCGAACAGGAAGGATAGAAACACATACGGTGCAACGGGAGCAGCACCGTTGGCATTGAGGTTGTCTCCCATGTCGTTGAGAAAGAGGTTGCCGAGGTCGGGGAAGAAGTCGTCGTCGATGAAGTCGTGGCTGCCAGCAGTCGTGAGAGTGCACTCCCCAAATGTCAACAGCGCCCGCTGAATGGAGTGCAGGAGGGAGTGGGTGTAGGGGATGTTGTGGCCGCCGAATGGAGCGCAGGAGTAGCACACGAAGCAGTAGATGGTGTCCTTACTAGTACTCCCTAGTCTCTATCTATCTATATCTACTCTTATAGAAAACCGAGTTGGTGATGATGGTATGCCTGCCATCTTGTAATATAGACCATCCGATCTATATCTGACGGATAGAAAGCCAACTATGACAATTTTACAAAAGATACCTGCACCTCTCTCCACATTTACAGATAATGCCTTGCCTCATTCATGCTTATCTCCCACAACCTCGTGCTCCTCTGTAAGTCTCTATCTCTACTACTCTTCTTTGTTTTTTATAACAAATTGAATAGTACTACGCCGTCTGCTGCACGCCCGGCTGAACACGCCTCCTCGCCTCTGTCATCACCAACTGAGTCTTTTATAGGAGTAGGAGTAGAGAAAAAACCGAGTTTGTGATGATGGTGTGCCGTGCAATGCACGGGCATCTTGCTATTTTTTTACATACAATTCCAAACACCACGTAGGCGCGGTCTTTGAGCACGTTTCGTAGTCGTTCCACGCTCGGGCATTAAAGTTTGTAACTATTTTAGATTAGAATATACTACTCCTCTGGTGCTAGTAGTAGAGCAGAGTCCTACTCTACTACTCTACTCAAGCAAGTTAGCGCATAGTACTGTAGTAGGTACTGTAGGGAGTACCAGTACTGTGATCACTCAAGCAAGTTGTGTGGCATCGATATGACCCTACGCTGCTCGTATGTGTCTCGTAAGTCAAGCGGCATGCTATAGTCATCATCTCCTGTCCACTTCCCGCAGCACATATTCGCTTCCCCATCTTTGTCCGCACATAATGTCATCCAATCTTCCATCCCCACTAAGGCGCCTCCCCCCCTCATCCGAAACCCAAGCACTAACAATGGCAGAACCGAGCAGCATCCTCCGAAAGAGTGGCTGGAATTCGCTCCCCACAGAGGTAATCAAGCTCATTGTTTCGCGTGTGGACAATCTCAGTACCATGCCGCTCGCCGCGTGCTCGTTGGGGCTGTACTGTTTACTCAAAGCCCTCAGGATGGAGCTTTTTAAGCCAGCTCCTTGCTTGCTGATGCCGCCTGATCTTCAGAAATGGCATGTCACGCAGCATAACGATCGCAGGGTCGCGAGTATCAACCCCCTTGACTGTGATTCGATCCCCGTCATCATCAACTACATTAACGGTATGTACTGGGTCGGCATGAACACGTCTTGGATGGTGCTCGTCGACGGTCGCGGCAGCTGGATGCTCGTGGAGGTCTACACCCGGCGATTGATCCCCTTCCTTCGATTAACACTGCACTACTTTGGCACCGCGGCCCAGAATACTCGGAATCTTACAGTAGCCAACATGATACCAAGTTTGATTTGCTCAAGGTTGTAATCTGCCAAGTGCCCACAAGATCTGCGAATTATAAAGATTTCAGGCTAATTGCGTTCTTCAACCACGGTCTCACCTATCTGACAGGTCACTGCGGTAAGTGGATAAATCTGGACGTCCATCGCAGGATCATACATCCTCCATGGTTCTCTGATGCCATTGAACACAAGGGCTTCATTTACGCTGTCGACTCCTTCTATGGATGGACGTATTGCTGGCCTACTCCAGTCATCGCTACAAATGGCCGTTACAGCAGTATCTTGCTTTCCTATGATATCATGATGGCTTGCTTATATTACTGTCAACATTTACCGAAAAAATCTTCATTCTCATAACATGCTGTTCTTAAGATTGACTAAATCAAGAGCCCTTTTTTATTTGACTCCAAGTTGATATGATGTTGTAGGCCGCCTAGTGTTCCTACCCTTCCTAATCCCAGAACCTTCCAAAGAAAAGCGGCATGGTAGTTGCAGGTGGTTCCTGGCTCGATCAGACGGCACGTAGCGTACATGTTGTTTCGTGGAATACAATCATTGTCACTGCAAGGTCTTTGAGCAGGATCCCAGCTTCTCTGGGCCTTCAGGAATTTTTGACTGGAGGGTGTTAAGTAGCCTTGGTACATGCTCTCTATTTGTTGGATGGAATTATCCGATTAACCAGGAGATAACCGACGGCAAGGATCATGATGGCAGCACGATTTCGTTCATCGGGCAAAACTATGTGTACACAGCGTACCATGCGTCTTTGCATGCACCATACCCTGATATGTGCCGCCACACTGTACAGCCCAAAGTAGGAGAGAGGGTCGCAAGTATCAGATGTCGACCTGCTGGCTGGAGTTTCCCTCGTCAGGCACCCATCTGGTTCAAGCCGTCAGCCAATCTCCACAGCTTAATAAATAGTAACGTCAAACTGAGCCAGTTAGTTAGATGCGTGCACTTGGTGTAGTAGGATCTTTATTTAGTTTGATGCATACACTTGTTCTTTTTTGGTAGCCCTTTTGTAATGATGGTCGATGTTTGGTTTGGAAGAGAGAGCTGCGTCTTCACTCTTCTGGCCTGCTTACTGCTTTTGTTGCTCCCCCAGCCCTGGTTGCTGCTCCTGCTGTTTTCAATGTACAATCAGTAGTATATTTTGTCTGTTGGTTGAATAAATGTGTTGTTAGAACGACAAACACAATGTTTTGGAAGTCGTTGCACGGTTCGATCCTTTAGTGCCCCGTACCATATGTAGCGCATACTATTTTCCGTACGGAACACATTTTCCACTTGTTGATAACATGCAGCCCACTGATGAAAGCCCAATAGAGAAGCCCATAATTATCTGGAAGGGAGGCTCTCACATGAATCCGGCCCAGGTACATGCTCATGGTCCCCTAAACATAAATAAGTAAATAAATAAATAAAGCTAAATGCTCATGCACCAGTTTGTAACGCCCCGGATTCGATGCGCTAGGTGTCCGCCAGTCATTTGCCATCGTTGCCATGTCATTTGCTTGCATGTTGCATTTTATCATGTCATCATGTGCATTTCATTTTGCATACGTATTTGTTTCATGCATCCGAGCTTTTTCCCCGTTGTCCGTTTTGCAATCCGGCACTCCTATGCCCTCCGGCGTTCCCCTTTTGTCTCCTGTTGTGAGCGGGTGTTAAACGTTCTTGGAATGGACCGAGTCTTGCCAAGCGGCCTTGGTATAGCACCGGTAGACCGCCTGTCAAGTTTCGTGCCATTTGGAGGTCGTTTGATACTCCAATGGTTAACCGCGTAGCCCGAACCCTCCCTTTTCTCTTGCAGCCCAACACCCCTCCAAAGTGGCCCAAAACCCATCTAACTCCCCTCCATGCTCTCGGTCGTTCGATCACGATCGCGTGGCCGAAAACCGCTCCTCATTTGGACTCTCCTAGCTCCCTATGCCTATATAAACGTCCTCCCCGTCCATTTTCGCGGATCAAACCCTAGCTAACTCCTCCCCACGCCGCCGGACATGTCCATCCGCGCCGGACATGTCTGCCGGACACGTCGCCCAGCCCAATCAGGGTGTGCCACGTCGCTCCGCCGCCGCTCTCCTCCAACCCGCCGCCGCCATGTCATCGGCCTCCCGCCCTCTCTCTCCCCCGCGCCCGCCGCGGCCCGTTGGGCCCGCGCTCGGCCCTCCCCAGCCCGGCCGCACCGCCGCCTGGCGTTCCG